>NC_140179.1:66896991-66949491 GCF_963971535.1 Notolepis coatsorum
ACAGTTTTGCTTGTACAGTTGTACAGTTTCCCCCACCCACCCCGCCTTGTAAACAAGACGAAAGTCTTTCTCTGGTCTGCATCCCCTTAACAATTGTGTGTATTGAGCTGTACTGTACTGTACCCATTCTGCAATCTGTTAATAAAATTTGCAATCAATCAATCAATCAATTATCTCTCCCTTCGCCTGCTACAGACTGGCAAGTTAACATCTAAACTTGAAAGCAGGGAGGATAGTTAGCGAAAAGGACTTTAATGTAATTTTCCCTCCAGATGGGTTTTGTGGTTTTTCAGTCCCGCAGTTTTTAAGTACAAATAAGGGGTTAACTCTATCAAAAGGCCCACTGACAGCTACTCTAGGCTCCACAGCGCTGGTCCTCTAGGCTCCACAGCGCTGGTGCTCTAGGCTCCACAGCGCTGGTGCTCTAGGCTCCACAGCGCTGGTGCTCTAGGCTCCACAGCGCTGGTGCTCTAGGCTCCACAGCGCTGGTGCTCTAGGCTCCACAGCGCTGGTGCTCTAGGCTCCACAGCGCTGGTGCTCTAGGCTCCACAGCGCTGGTGCTCTAGGCTCCACAGCGCTGGTGCTCTAGGCTCCACAGCGCTGGTGCTCTAGGCTCCACAGCGCTGGTCCTCTAGGCTCCACAGCGCTGGTGCTCTAGGCTCCACAGCGCTGGTGCTCTAGGCTCCACAGCGCTGGTGCTCTAGGCTCCACAGCGCTGGTGCTCTAGGCTCCACAGCGCTGGTGCTCTAGGCTCCACAGCGCTGGTGCTCTAGGCTCCACAGCGCTGGTCCTCTAGGCTCCACAGCGCTGGTGCTCTAGGCTCCACAGTGCTGGTGCTCTAGGCTCCACAGCGCTGGTGCTCTAGGCTCCACAGCGCTGGTGCTCTAGGCTCCACAGCGCTGGTCCTCTAGGCTCCACAGCGCTGGTCCTCTAGGCTCCACAGCGCTGGTGCTCTAGGCTCCACAGCGCTGGTGCTCTAGGCTCCACAGCGCTGGTCCTCTAGGCTCCACAGCGCTGGTGCTCTAGGCTCCACAGCGCTGGTGCTCTAGGCTCCACAGCGCTGGTCCTCTAGGCTCCACAGCGCTGGTCCTCTAGGCTCCACAGCGCTGGTGCTCTAGGCTCCACAGCGCTGGTCCTCTAGGCTCCACAGCGCTGGTGCTCTAGGCTCCACAGCGCTGGTGCTCTAGGCTCCACAGCGCTGGTCCTCTAGGCTCCACAGCGCTGGTGCTCTAGGCTCCACTTGGGCACACATGCGGTGATAATTCCCACGCCTGACTTGGGCGTGTAATTCAAGCAGGGGTGAAGCGCTTATTATTCTGGACACAAATACAGAAAGGGAATAACACGAAGAGGGCACATTTGTTTGTAGCCCGTGAAATCACTGAGAGATTACAGAATATCTGCATAGGCAATTAGTAGGCTCGAGTAGCCTAGTAGCCTAGCATACTGTAATTTGGATCTTATCTATTGCAAATTGATTGTCTTACTGCTGTCGTCGTTAGTAGGCTACCCTCGATGAAAACCGACTGTGTTGCAGTGACATTACTCCTTCGTGAAGGATATTATTAAAGCAGGCATTTATGATGGCATGCAAATGATGTATATCAAGTCTGTTAAGGGGGCACTTCACAAAAAAAATATTTATTTAGTTTGACACTTATTGAGGGTTAATTAGTTTGAATATGGCCACTGGTGATGTCATAGGCCATAGGGGACATTGAATCCTTGTGTTGTGTTAATTACACCTCCATGAAATTATGTAGATGTAAATAAATAGCAATATCTTGTCTTATCATTTCATTGAGCTGAAATGAACACAACACACAGATTCAATGTCCCTGTCCTGATGACATCACTGGTGGTGGTCATAATCAACCTAATTTACCGGCGTCACACTAAATGAATGTGTACAAAACCATTTCGTTTTTGGATGCGCGTGTGTGAGATTATGTGCTAAATAAATCAGCATTTATTTATTTATTAATTTTTTGGTGAAGTTCCCCTTTAAAATGATAGGTTGCATTTTCCCCCAGGTAAGTGTCCAATCACAGAAGTTGCTATAAACTTCAAGGGGGAAGGTTATGTTGGCCATTTAAATGACAGCATCTTAACCCTTTCACTGCCACACTACCAAACGGTTAACCCATTTCACTGTGACAATGCACAGAAGGTTAACCCTTTCACTGTGACAATGCACAGAAGGTTAACCCTTTCACTGCCACACAACAGCAGGTTAACCCTTTCACTGCCACACTACAGAAGGTTAACCCTTTCACTGCCACACAACAGCAGGTTAACCCTTTCACTGCCACACAACAGCAGGTTAACCCTTTCACTGCCACACTACAGAAGGTTAACCCTTTCCTTTACTAACACACTGATAGTAAATGAATGAATGAATGAAAACTTTATTTAACAGATTGCAGAATGGGTACAATACAGTACGGCTCAATACATACAATTGTTAAGGGGATGCAGACCTGAGAAAGACGTTTGTCTTGTTTCCATCAGGGTCCCCCATTTTCAATTCATATAGTCTGCGATTAAAGGGTTAACCTTCTGTAGTAGTGTGGCAGTGAAAGGGTTAATAATGAATAGGTTTGCTTCATGTAAATCTAACAGGTCTCTAAGATCAAAGTGAAGTGACTCCACGTGAAGTTTATTACCCGACCAGCTGGACTCTCTCTACACACACAGCCAACGCCACGAACGAAGAAGACGTTATTACCACACAACAACAAACACCTATCTATTGATATTAACAACAAAGATATACAGTAGCAACAATACAATACAAATCACTTTCCGCAACACACTCAGCAGTCTGCTGTGCTCTGCTGCTCGCCGCGGTATCTAAAAAAAACAATTCGGCTGCATGCATGATGCATCCAAGAAGAACCAACCAGATTTTAATTAAGCAGGTGCAGTTTATTATGATGACGTTGTCTTATTATCATCACAACACAACGCCCTATAATGAAGTAGCAATACGCTACTTGACTAATATAGGCAGCAAGTCCAGCAACATCGGTGAGTGAGAAAAAATGCCACACTTATTATTGGACCAAAATGTCTTTTCTTACCTGATCTATCTGTCAGCCGGGTGTTGTAGAGTCCGCTCGCTCTCTCTTGATCGCAGCTTTCTTTCTACGCAGCGTGTGTTGTGTCGATTATCTCCGAAAAGATGCTCCTGGAAAGAGATGGTGGAGATCTGCTGCTGGGATGGGATGGCTGCTGTCACTCCCAACGCGCTCAGCTGGGGAAGGAGCCGCTGGAAGACCACGCGAAAGTGCAGCTGTCAGGTGAAGCACACGGGGGCGCTGTTACACACCAAACCCCCTTTGGTAGCCTATACGACGGCATTTCCAAACCCCCTTCTGACAGCGAGTCAGAACTAAGAGTAAGACCCGCTACACAAGATAGCCTGCCTACTAGTATAGCGGTTTTTTTTATTGAGAAAAGTAATTATACAACGACTCAGTCAGGCATCATATATCTCACAGAGATCAACCCATGTACATGTCAAAATACTTCCCAAAGGTCAGTGAATACCACGATCACAACACCAGAGGGAGCTCCACAAATCATGTTAAACCCAGATTCGGCTCAAACAAGGGACTAAACACGTTTCGAAATTATGCCACATCAATCTGGAACGCCCTACCCAAAGCTGTAAATGTAAAGGAATGTGAATCACTACCCACTTTCAAAAACACTCAAAAAACACCTACGGGAGACTGCAATTCGAAACTGGCCCCTACAAATGTCCTAACCCAGTTGTACAGTAAATGACCAAGTATGGCTTTGTCAGTATTCCAATGTACAGTGTACATTGTTGTCCCCCATACATGTATAGATGTAGCAGTACTGTCTATCTGTATGTCATGTATGTCATATATGTTATGATGAATTGAAAATGGGGGACCCTGATGTAAACAAGACGAAAGTCTTTCTCTGGTCTGCATCCCCTTAACAATTGTATTGAGCTGTACTGTACTGTACCCATTCTGTAATCTGTTCATAAACTTTTCAATCAATCAATCAAACCACAAAAACAAGCCAATCGTTAGCCTCATAGCATAATTGCCTAAGTCATTTTTCAAGACTTTCGGAAAAGAAGAAAAAACAAATTTTCACACAAGTCACACGAGTGAGTTAGGCAGAAAGAAATGTTTAAAATAACAAGGTTCTGATTGGCTGAGGACACAGCCACCACTAAGCCAGGGTGGTGCAGCAGTGTGAGGAGAGTAGAGTTAGGCAGAAATATCCATTTGGTCAAAAAATGACTTAGGCAATTATGCTATGAGGCTAACGAAATAACAGACACAAATTATTATTAAAGAGATACAAAATATTGTAAGATTGCACACACATTGATATGATGAATTGAAAATGGGGGACCCTGATGTAAACAAGACGAAAGTCTTTCTCTGGTCTGCATCCCCTTAACAATTGTGTGTATTGAGCTGTACTGTACTGTACCCATTCTGCAATCTGTTAATAAAGTTTCAATCAATCATTCAATCACACTATATCACCAAATAATTGGTTATGATGATAGAGGAGACATTTAAATGTTGTCTATCCTGCTAATTTTAGACTTGTGAATACGAAGGTACTTGACTCTTTGTTTTAACTTAATACTATCCAAAACGGTTTCATCTGAGTTGGGTAAATAATATATAAGATTTCACATTTTGATCAATGAAGCTTAAGACCTGATGCATAAGAAAATGTGTGCCAAGTCCTATACTAGCCTTTGAGACTGTGATGTCTACATGACTGTGAGTCACTTGCCTTCGCAAATTGACGTGTTTGTATTACACAAATACCTATTCTGATCTTCTTAAATCGTGCATCTGACAAATACTATATTATAATAAACAAAGCACAAGTACAGTACAACGAAAATAAGTGTGGCGTCTAACCAGAGTGCAAAAGTAACAGTAAAGTACAGTAGTAATATACAATGTACAGTTGATTAAATATATAAATTAGTACTATTGAGTAATAGTGCTAATCAGATGTATGTACAGAGTTGTAGTACAGTGATACCAGTATAAAGACACTATGGTTTCATAGTGCCCCTTTCCCTATATGAGGTTCTGAATCATTTATGAAAATCACTTAGAAGTATGTACTGTACTACAATGTAGGGTACAGGATCATCAGAATGGATGAATTAATTTCTATCGCATTTGTCCAATACTAGGACACAAAAATGCTTTAAAAGCAATGGGAGTCAAACCACTAACCCTGGCAGTATGCCATGCTCAGAGTGCCAGGTACTGAGGTACGCAGGGCCACACATAGCTCTATACTTATTGAGCGACACGGGACCACTCAGTGTTGTCCATATCCCGTTATCTTTGTTTCTGTTTGTCCTTTAGTTTGTCAATTGTGGTTAGTGTGTGGTAGATGTAGCAGTACTGACTATCTGTATGTCATGTATGTCATATATGTCCTGATGAATTGAAAATGGGGGACCCTGATGTAAACAAGACGAAAGTCTTTCTCTGGTCTGCATCCCCTTAACAATTGTGTGTATTGAGCTGTACTGTATTGTACCCATTCTGCAATCTGTTAATAAAGTTTTCAATCAATCAATTCAATCAATCAATCAGTTCTATCTCAAGTTCAGGTGTATGTCGCATACAAACATACATAGTGAAATGCTTCCCCAAACGTTGTTCTGTTGTGTTGTTCCTTCAATGTATCCGTCTAAAGATCGAGGTCTTTATTATTTAAATTATCGTATTAATTAAGCAAAGGTAGCCTAATGTTGAGATTGCGTTAGCCTGCATAATGCGTTGTTTAGTCATGCTGTGGCCTGTCAGGCACACGGTGAGTGTCTCCATTGTCTTTAGAACCGGGCCAAACCTGGCTGGACCTCGGCTGAGACAGCCACCTTTCACAACCTGGCCACAGTTAGTGGCATGGATTTTAAAGGTTGCCTAGCAACTGGACAGTTTACAAGAAATGCAATGGAGACACAAACCCAACCCAAGCATGCATACCATGCTAGACCATGGCTAGCCCCAGCCAGGCTGAACATAGCTAATGGAGACAATGAGGTTAGGTAGAGCCTAATTTAAAAAAGGTTTGGTGTAGAGGAGAGGAGGGGTGAGTAAGGGAGTTAAGAGGCTACCAGCCTAAATGCCTATACCGTAAAAGGCACTTGCTGGTATTGTTATTGGACAGTCCCCTCGTAATATCATCAAACCTTTATTTAACCAGAAAATAAAAACCCATTGAGACCGAGGTCTCTTTTTCAAGGGTGATCTGGCCAAGAAGGCAAGCACAAATGATGACAATACATAAATAACAAGGCACAATACACCTACAGTACCATACAACCGACATTTTAAATGAAAAGTCAAATTCACCTTAAAAAAAATACAAGCACAATAAAACAATAACAATCAACCAACATTTTTTATTTTAATTTTTTAAATTTTTTTCCCCCCTCCTTTTTCCGATTTTCTCCCATCCCACTGTTAGTCGTTGTGCGAATTCCCAACCCCCTTCCTGGTTGTTGCGCACCCCCCCCCCCCCTACTGTTGGTCCGGGAGGCCGGAGACTGTCCCATGCTTTCCTCCAACACATGTGCAGCCAGCCTGGCAGCGCAGGCTCTCACTGGGAGAGTGTAACGTGTGGAAGGTCACACTACCTCCCTCCAGATCCTTCCCTCGCTGAGCAGGCGCCCCGACCGAACTGTAGGAGTCGCTGTCCACAACGCCCAGGACCCACCCACAGCTTTCCCACCCATAACACTGCCAATTGTGTTAGTATGAGCGACCAGCCAAGCTGGTAGCAACGCCGAGAGCTGGGCTCGAACCCAGCATCTCCAGCGTTGGTGGCGAGTGCCTTGCCACTACACCACCTAGCCGCCCAACCAACATTTTCTTATTCAACATCAAAGCAGGAGCAGCAGGTGGAAAGGATTTCTGATATTTTTTGTTTAAAACAATACAAGGAGATGGGAGAGGCCAATTTGAGACGTGTCTGGAGGTCCTTCCAGGACCAAGGACCAACATAAAATAGGCTTCTTTTACACGCCTCAGTCCACATGTGCGGTATGTTGCTATGCTTCCAATTGTATTTAATTAGCAAATATTCCAAGATTTAAGAAAAAATAAAGCAAGGGAGGAGAATATTTGAAATACTAAATATACTGTAGTTAGGTCATTATGACTTTGAAGCTTATAGTCCAGTTCTCAACCTACTTCATGTCAAGTACCCCCACATTGTTAGGTCACTGACCTGCATTAGATTAGGGTTTGTCTCAGGGGCCTCCAGCTGAGAAGATATTTGTTGTTAGATTGAGACAACAATCTATAACCCAGAATAGCCCAGAATTCTATAAGTGTCTGTAGGTGGGGAGCAGTGATGCCACTAACGCGTTACTAAGTAACACGTTACTGTAATCTGATTACTTTTCCCCGAAAATAGTAATCTAACGCGTTAATCTTTACAAGCCAGTAATCTGATTGCAGTTACTTGTCCAAGTGGCTGTGCGTTACTATTTCGTTACTATCTCATCATAATGCAGGCGGAATGCAGTATTTTCTTTCGTTTTCGACAGTCAAAAATACGTTTGAAGCTGTTTTCCTTGTATTGGGGAGTGACGTCACAGCACGCAACCTCACAGAGTTGTACCATGCTGGTGGGCGCGGCTGTTATTGTTATTATCAGGCTGACCTAAACATAGCGAGCTAGCAGGGAGACGCTCACGCTGGTAACGCTTTCTTGCACTGGAAGTTCAATCACTAGTCTACTACTTAACGTTTGTGTCAGCTAAGCCGGGTGCGGAGGAAACAAAATACTGTCTACCGCATCTGGAATATACAGCACAGCACGACCAAACGGATAGAAAAAAAACCAAAGCCGAAGCATCGACTTCTACAGGACTCGGAGGTGCACCAGCCAAACAGCAAAAGCTGGATTTCTTTACTGGATTTAAACTTTACTCTGATGCACTCTGAAGGACACCCTGCAGGACACGACTGCAGGCCTTCCAGATGCCATAGTGCAGGTATGTTCCACCTTTGAGTTAAACATCTTTTGCACACAATAATAATAATAATAATAATAATAATAATAATAATAATAATAATAATAATAATAATAATAATAATAATAATAATAATAATAATAATAATAATAATAATAATAATAATAATAATGAATAATAATAGCATAGGAGGAGCAGTACCGTTTAATAGACTGTTTTTTAAGAGCATGAGCTTCAGATACTGGATAGACCTTAAAACATAAAGAACATTTTCTTGAAGTATAACAGTCCAACCCATCAAGTGCTCCTGTGGAACGGCTTTTTAGTCTGGGAGGGTTGGTGCTCACGCCTAGAAGGAACAGACTTTCTGACAAGAGGTTTGAGAAGATTCTGTTACTGAGATATAATCACTGGTTTACTCACCCCTCTCCCCTGTTTCACTAGGAACATTAGAACCATATCTGAATATGGCAGGCCTCAAAGGTAGGCTACATATCAGCCTACATGTGGTGTTATTGACCATTTATCTTTTGTGAAATCTATAGATCTATAGATAGGCCTACCTGCCCTATTAGTACATTTTACTCAAACTGAGTACATTTTACTCAATTTTTTTTTTGTCATTCTTATGTTGTGGCAGCAGCAGGGGGGACGACTTCGTAACCTAGTTACTTTCAAAGTAACTAAGTTAATCTGATAATCAAGTAATCAGTAAAGTAACTAAGATTACTTTTTAAAAGGAGTAATCAGTAATCAGATTACTTTTACAAGTAATCTGTGGCATCACTGGTGGGGAGATAACATTGGAGACTGGAGAGCGTGATCAGAATAGTAACGTCTAGTCATCTGGCTTAACTCCTAGAGTAGGGTTTATCAACGGGGGGCGGTACAACACTTCAGAGAGTGCTTTGGGGCGCTGGGTGCAGAATTGTAGAAAGGGGGGCCATTGAGATGCTCAAAGGGGGCACAAGTTTATTTTATTCATTATCATTGTTTTGATATCAGGACAACAACTTGACTGGAACCAGAGAGGAGCCTGCAATGAGCACAATCAAAATCCCACTTCAGAAACAGGGAAAGTGTCACTTTTTTTTAATCAAAGAAAATGTTTACTTGTTCACGCAGGCCCCATCGTAGCTACTGTATTCCTGTGCCACAAGCACTCAGCCCATTAATACACATAATACACACAATCAAATGCTTCCTATGCTTTTTCCACTAATTACAATTGATCTAACCCCCCCCCTCGCTCTCTCTCTCCCTCACAGTCTGCATGTCTGTCTCTCTGTCTATGTGTCCGTCTGTCTGAAGTATTGGCACCTTCCTATTTCCATTTCCGATGACAAATTTACACAGATCGAGGCCAGGGGAAAAATGGATGCAAATTATTTAGCTTCTGCAAACATCAGCGAAGGTCTAATTCCAGGGTGATTATAGATGCACACAGTCTGCTTAGGTGATTAGGGAGCTCCCACCGAGCATGTGTGAGTTGACTAAATCACAGACGTGGGGAAACACGATTGATTGCCGGGCAACTGTTCCTGTTATGTCCACCAGCTGACTCCTGTAGCATCCAATCATCCGACGTCTGTGTCTCTTTGTCAACCAATCGGTGGACTATGTGAAATTAATCACCATTACTTATCTAATCATATTTTTGCGGTTAATTGTATGATGAAGAAATAACAGGAAAGGTAATCGTCAGACACACGTACACACAAATATACACGCACAGTCGCACGCACACACAAACACACACAAATGTATGCAGGCATGAATGAACACACACAAACGTATTTCAGTCCAATCTACATTATCTCCTCATCAACACCCGACATTCTTCCCCCAAGGTTATCGTCGTCTCATCTAGTCACGCTTGACCGAGCGCCAACAAGAGCCATGTGATAATGAAAACTCTGAGTCCAAATAGCCGTGGATCGCTTTCCAATATGTCTGCATTACCAATCCAGACCATTGACTCCAATTACACCCACACGGCACTAATTGTTAAGCTCATTATGTCTGGTCCCAGGCATCATTACTCCTCCGTGACATTCATTCAAGGTAACACACGCAACCTACTGTTTGCATTCTGTCTGTGGTCCATCAGTAACATAGAGATGTACTGTATAGAGTGCACACTTCTGAAAACATCTTGTTGCTCATGGAAGCAACACCACTTGAGTCAGTCTCCTTCAACAGTGTGTGGAGGCTGAGTGTGTTGTTTAACCCTTTCACTGCCACACGACAAAGGGTAAACCCTTTCACTACCACACTATAGAAGGTTAACCTTTCACTACCACACTACAGACGGTTAACCTTTCACTGCCACACTACAGAAGGTTAACCGGTAGCACTTTATAATAACACCCTGTTATAATACATTTATAAGGTATTTGTAGATAATGAACTAATCATGAACACATTCGTAAATTATTATTAAATCATTTATAATTATATTTGTATAACATTTACAAATTAGTTCTACATTATTTATAACTCATTATCAACATTGTTTGTACTTGATTTGTTCATCATTAAATAATGTTGTTTAATGTGTAGTAACACATTAACTGTATTAGACATTTGTTAATGATGAATAGGCTTCACTTCAGATTAGGGCACACAATAGCATCTGCAAATGATTTATAGATGTTTTATGAATGTCTTAACAAATCATTTGTTGAACATGAAAAATAAATGTCGTTTTTTCATATCCATTTTTCAAAGCATCTACAAATGTGTTACTACACATTAAACAACATTATTTAATGATGAACAAATACAAGTACAAACAATGTTGATAATGAGTTATAAATAATGTAGAACTAATCTGTAAATGTTGTACAAATATAGTTATAAATTATCTAATAATCATTTATGAATTATATAAATGGTTTGTTCATGATTAGTTCATTATCCACTTATGCGTTATAGATACTTTGTAAATGTTATACAAATATAGTTATAAATGACTTAATAATCATTTATGAATGTATATAAATGGTTTGTTCATGATTAGTTCATTATCTACAAATACCTTATAAATGTATTATAACAGGGTGTTATTATAAAGTGCTACTGAAAATTGAATATTAGTTTAATCTCTTTTTGTTCAGTAGCCCCAGAGAGAGGTGCATGCTAGCCTAGCGTAGCACAAGGACTGGAAGCAGTCTTCTCCTCTTACTCTGGGGAAGGTCGCAAATGAGAGTATTTCCCAAAATTTTGGAGTGTTCCTTTAAGCTCAAAACTTTTATATTTAATGTCTTCCTCAAATGTATCTAATCCTTATCATGTCCTAGGCAACTAGAAAGATGAGGAACTTCCTGGTAATGTCCCTGGCTGCCAACAGTCAGAAAGGAAACATCTTTACTTGTCTTCAGTGGAGGTTGGAGCGTACCACGGGTATTGCACTACCAACCCTGCAGGTCCTATACAACAAGAGGTGCAAATCTAGAGCCTGCAGGATAATGAAAGACCCTCACCAACCCAACAACAGCCTGTTCATGCTGCTGCGGTCAGGCAAACGTCTGCGAACACCAGTAACGAGGACAGAGAGACTTCGGCTCAGCTTCTTCCCCCAGGCCATCAGAGCCTTGAACACTGAACTCTCCACGCACAAGCACACATGAGCACACACACAACACACACACTGTACACGCTCACACACTAGCAGCCACTTTAACATGAGCACACACACACTCATGCTGCACACGCTCACACGTATGGACACTTTACAGAAGGAAAGGTCACTTTAAGAATAGTATAGTATAACTTGAGATTGTATAATATAGCATTGTATAGCAGTGTACATAAAGACCCAGTGCCTCATCCGTAGCCAACAGTGTACTGCACTACCACAGGACCTAGCATGTCCTACCATGCTCTGTAAATAACTCATGTGCAGATACCGATATGCCCTACTTTGTTTACTTGTTTATTGCACAATGTCGCTCTATTGGTTGGATTCTTATTATATATTATTACTATTGTATTATGCACATCGTTGCGGGCAAGACCCCTCGCATTTCGATGTATACCTGTATGCCGTGACAAATAAAACTCTTGTATCTTGAATGAATGATTTATTGATTACAAGTAAAAAGAGTGGTGAATATAAGAAGGGTTATACATGCAGACAATATAGGCATCTTAAAGCTACTACAAAGAGAATTGTCAACAATAATACATCATATCATATCATTGTAATTACTGTAAACAACTGAGACCATTGCCAAAACAATTGGTAGCCTAATTATCACGATAAGACCATGTTTCCTATCAACCCTGGTGCTTATTATTGCAAAGGAGATTTTGGCATTTGTTCCCATCCCTGGCAGCTTCCTACATGGGATTATCTTTTAAGAAGCTATGAGAGAGTAAATGGCCCCTTCTAACCATGAATGTGGAGTTATATTAGGTTGCTAAAGAAGGTTTTGTTTGGAAAGGCTTCCTTTACGCCTTAATGGCGTTCAGCAGAACTCCTGTGGATCCGACCTGTTGTCACACAATATTAAGGTGAAATAGGACATGAAATAGGTTTCAACGAATATAATTCCTCAGTCTCATCATGTTTCTGCTGTAAATCCTGCCACGGTATGGACATTGCATTTACAATGATATATAGTGTGGTGAAATCTTAGTAGTAGTGCCTTTTAAAGGTAAAGGTTCCATTATTATGATTTAAAAAATCCAGTAAAGCCTGAAAGTCAAGTCAAGTCAAGAGTTTTAATTGTCACGGCATACAGGTATACAATGAAATGCGGGTGGTCTTGCCCGCAACGATGTGCAATACAGTGGTACATATAATAGAATCAAAAGAAGAAAACAACATTGTGCAGTAACAGGTAACAGGTAACATGGAGTGACATCTCGGTATCTGTACATAGTTATTTACAGAGCATATGGGACATGCTAGTTATCTTTGGTAGTGCAATACACTGTTCCTGTTATTCTAATTTAAAGTGTCCTTTCCTTTGGCCATAAGTGTGCGTGTGTGCGACATGAGTGTGTGCCCGCTCATGTTAAAGTGTTAAGTGGCTGCTCGTGTGTGAGCGTGCACAGTGTGCGTGTCGTGTGTGTGTTCATGTGTGCTTGTGTGTTGACAGTTCAATGTTCTGAGCACTCAATGTTCATTGTTCATGGCTCTGATGGCCTGGGGGAAGAAGCTGAGCCTAAGCCGCTCTGTCCTAGTAGCTGGGGTTCGCAGGCGTCTGCCTGACCTCAGCAGCTGAAACAGGCTGTTATTGGGGTGGTGAGGGTCTTTCATTATCCTGCAGGCTCTGGATTTGCACCTCTTGTTGTATAGAACCTGCAGGGGGGGTAGTGCAATACCCGTGGTACGCTCGGCTGAGCGCACCACTCTCTGTAGGGCCTTCTTGTCCTGTGCCGTGCTGTTTCCATACCAGGCAGTGATGTTTCCGGTCAGGATGCTCTCTACAGCTCCTGAGTAGAAGGACTGGAGTATCTTTCCCGATACTCTGAACTTCCTTAACTGTCTCAGGTGGTAGAGACGCTGTTTCGCCTTCTTTACTACTGTGTCTATGTGTGTTGACCATGTCAGGTCCTCTGAGATGTGGACCCCCAGGTACTTGAAGCTGCTCACCCTGTCCACGGTAGCCCCGTTAATCATCAGTGGTGTGTGCGTCTCCTGCTGTCCTCTCCTATAATCTACGATCAGCTCCTTGGTTTTACCAATGTTCAGGAGCAGGCTGTTGTCCTGGCACCAGCGTTCCAGTACCTCAACCTCCTCCCGGTAGGCCTTCTCGTCGTTGTCCGAGATCAGCCCCACCACCACCGTGTCATCTGCGAACTTCACTATGGAGTTGGAGCTGAACTTGGCCACACAGTCGTGTGTGTAGAGTGAGTACAGCAGGGGGCTCAGAACACAGCCCTGGGGGGACCCGATGCTCAGGGTGATGGTGTTGGAGGTCTGACCCCCCACCCTGACCGCCTGGGGTCTTTCGCTCAGAAAGTCCAGTACCCAGGCGCTCAGGGCGGAGCTCAGACCTAGCTCGATCAGCTTGTCCACCAGTCTGGTGGGGACTATGGTGTTGAACGCTGAGCTGTAGTCAATGAACAACAGTCTCACATAGCCCCCCTTCTGACGGTCAAGGTGCGAGAGGGTGCTGTGCAGTACCTGGGAGACCGCGTCGTCGGTGGACCTGTTTGTCCTGTATGCAAATTGCATAGGGTCCATATCACTGGGGAGGGAGGCACAAATGTGGTCCTTGACCAGCCTCTCGAAACATTTCATGACCACAGAGGTGAGTGCCACCGGTCTGTAGTCATTTGGACATGTTGGGGAGGGTTTCTTCGGCACAGGGATGATGGTAGACATCTTGAAGCAGGCAAGGACCACTGACTCCGCCAGTGATTGATTAAATATGGCGGTGAACACAGGGGCCAGCTGGTTGGCACAGGTCTTGAGTATGCGTCCTGTTATGCCATCTGGGCCAGCAGCCTTCCTGGTGTTCACCTGCATAAATGCTCTTCTCACACTGTGTTCCGACAACGAGAGAGCGTCCCCCCCCCCCCCCCCGCGGTTGCCCCCCCCCCCTCCACAACAGCCGGCGCGCCAGTGACGTCACTAGCCGGAGAGCCAGCAGCGCCACTGTCTACACCAAACCGAGCGTAGAAGATGTTGAGCTTGTCCGCGAGGGAGGCGTCGTCGCTCCCCATTGAGGGGGCGCTGACTTTATAGTCAGTTATTGTCTTCAGTCCCTGCCATAATCCTCTTGTGTCGTTTTGTGCCATTTGTGTCTCCAGTTTATCAGCATATGTCCTCTTAGCAAGTTTGACAGCCTTGCGTAGAGTATAGACTGAAGCCTTATACTCCTCCATGTTTCCTGACTCTCTACCCAGGTTGTAGGCGGTGGTACGAGAGTTCAGAGCTGCTCTAATAGTGCTATCCACCCACGGTTTCTGGTTTGGGAAAATCCGCACCGTTTTCCTGGGGACAATACCATCGGCTATTGTTGTAATGTAGCACACCACTGTGTCTGCGAGCTCGCTGACGTCACTGGCGCTTCCTTTGAATACATCCCAATCCGTGTCTGCAAGCACGTCCTGGAGCGTGGCCTCTGATTCGTCGGTCCACTTCTTTGTCTCACGTGACACGACGGCGTCACGCGATCTCTGTTGATATGCCGGAAATAGCAACATGGAGTCGTGGTCGCTCGAGCTTGTGGACCCCGTTAATGGCGGAGCGGCTACTGCCTTGTATCCGGCTCTGAACGGGGAATAACAGTGGTCGAGTGTGTTTTTCCCTCTGGTGGAGCAAGCGATGTGCTGAAAAAAGGACGGCATCACTTTCTTCAGGTTGGCCTGGTTGAAATCGCCGGCTACTACCATCGCTGCATCTGGATGTTTGATCTGGTGTTTGTTGAGATGATCGTGTAGTTCTCCCAGCGCTTTGCCCGTATTCGCGTGTGGGGGAATATATACGGCGGTCATGACGACCGCGAAGAACTCCCTCGGGAGATGAAACGGACGGCACAGAATAGAAAGATGTTCCATGTCCGGGGAACACGAGTTTGAGAGAACATGCACCCTCTCGGGATTAACCCAGGAATTGTTTGTGATGAGGCAGACCCCGCCGCCGATGGTCTTTCCTGAGGCAGCGGTACGATCTGCACGTAAGACTGTAAAGGCATCCGAGGGAGATACGCTTTTGTCCGGAGTCGCCGACGTGAGCCATGTCTCCGTGAGACATAAGATGTTGATGTCTCTCATCTCCCGTTGGAACCGGACCCTCGCCCTTAGGTCATCCATCCTACCCTCCAACGAACGGGCATTCGCCAGAAAGATGGATGGAATTGCTGGGCGGTAAGCAGCTCTTTTTAGTCTCAGTCTGATACCTCCACGTCTCCCTCTGTGTCTCTTCCTGCCGTAGCCTTTGTTCTTTTCCTTGCCGCCATTCTCCCGTCTGATTTCTGCTGGCCATTCTAGGTCAAAAGTGTCTCCGAACTCCTCTTTGAGCCCGGGGTTCAGGTCCATAAGTGTCTGACGGTCGTATGACGTACCCGCCAGTGTTGCTTTAAATAAAAAAGTAGAAAAAACAAACATAATAGCTAAAAGTGTGTACATCATTGCGGAGCTAAAACCAGAGGCGTCTGACCGGGGTCGCGTCCTCTTATGCCTTATCCCATATCTTAGATCAGAGTTTCTCTACGTCAGTGCTAGAGAGAGGTGTTGGTCCCTGAGATGTTGCTGGGTGGTTCCTGGCCTTGTTAGCCGACAGTGACATACAGTAGGTTACATTCTACGGTCAGTTTTCATGTGAACACGTGATTGCCTTAAGCATATGCAGTTCCTGTAATCCCTGATAATGCCATAACTTGAACAGAATGACAACCAAAGTGGTGCCTAACATCAAAACGTTTGAGAAATGCTGACCTATGAGACAAATGAAAGGTGCACTATCACATGTCAGCGTACTTAAAACTATTAGAATATTATTCATGTGTGCACACCATGAGGATATTGGCCTCGGCAACGAGCCAAAGACGACCCAAGTCGTAGGCCACATGCTTGATGGACAGGCCCACAGGGATATGGGTCCACCAAGTCCCCTGTGGGCGACCGCTACTGATGCTGACTCTGTTGAAAAAGGAGATGGATGTAGGAATCATTAAAGTCACATCAAAGAACAAAGTGCCTTTTTTTCATCTCTTTGTGTGATATAGCAATTTGGGGGGGGGTATTGTCATAACTTTCTTAACCTTGAATAAGGAGTTATTTCTACTGAAACGTGACACATTAACGCAAATTCCAGAGTTAGAATAGAATATCAGAATATATTTGTTGTGTATATTCAGGATGTATTAGAATTCTGGGTATAGTCATATACTGTATATGTTTGAAGAGTTTGACTTTTAAATGGAAAATAAGGTTTCATTATAACTGAACATACAGGTATGTTTTACTCCAATGTTTAGAAACATTAATGTAAGCGAACCTTATATTATTAACCTTATATTTAGCTGTTTCATACAGTCAATGCTTAACAAAAGCTCAAACAATGAATTAGTAAGTATATGGCTTCAATCTAATAAATCAATATGTTGATGAAGCCAGAGTGTGGGGTGATGGTGTTTCAGTACAGGGCGCCATGCTGCAATTGCTGATAACATTTTGTTGAATTAAGGGACTCTGTGTGGGGATGTTAGTGACTGCCTAACTGTACATATGACTGTTTACACCTGTAACAGGCTACCTGTGTATAGCATTGTCTCTACCAGATGTAGCCAGTTAGTTATATATATATCTGTCTCCACTGGAGGGCGCTCTAGGCGTAGCTACCTGAGTATTCTACCATAGAGGTAACTATAAAAGAGATTGTCCCCACCCATTTCTTTCTCTCCTCAACGGCTCTCAAAGAGAGCAGAGCTCTGTACATCTACTGCTTATTATGTGAATAAAGAAGTCAAGCCAGTGCGGGCACAATAGAGAATCCATGACTCTTGACCACATTCTTGACGCCCCAAAGCGAGTTCTGTTAACACATTTAAATATAGATAATGGATGGAGTATTGGTTTACCTTTGCCAGACTCGACCTTGCACGTTCACTCCAAACACGCTGCCACTCGTCCCCACCTCAATCATCATGAACTTCCCTGCGATACGATGCCATCCTCCGCTAATACAAGTCTTTGTGTTCACATTCTGTCAAAGCAAATAATAAAAAAAAATTATGAACATCTCTATAGATTGCTGCAATTATTCATAGTTGAGATCTGGGTGTGGCCAATTCATAATATTCTTATATCATGTCTTGCCAACCAATAAGGCACAATGTCACCACAGCTCAGTGTTCGTTATCACCTTCTAGTTCATTACAATCACTGCCGACCAAGATGTCTACAGTTGAATACTATGAATAAATGGTAACAAGTTGAGCTTTACCCATATACACTAATGATTCACTGACATATTTCTGCTCAAAAGACACCACCCTAAGTGTAAGTAAAAGTTTGGATACGTATGAAGTACATACTGTATGAAGACGTAACCAATATTTAGCTTAAATGAAAGTCAAAATACCCTAAAAGAATAGTACTGTGGTCAAAGTGAAAGTTCTCCATTAAGATTTTGATTGATTGATTGATTGAAAACTTTATTAACAGATTGCAGAATGGGTACAATACAGTACGGCTCAATACACACAATTGTTAAGGGGATGCAGACCAGAGAAAGACTTTCGTCTTGTTTACATCAGGGTCCCCCATTTTCAATTCATCAGGATCTTACATTTGACTTATATAAAAGTGGAAACGGTCTTGATATTAAAAGCACTGGAATATCAAATGTAAAATCACTAGTTCAGCATCATCCATATTTGATGCATTAACCTCTATAGGTTCAGCGAAACCAAAACGTGCAGGTGTTACAGATAAATGTAGCTGTAGTTCAAAAGTATGATCTTTTCTTTGAAAGGTTGTGTAGTAAAAGTGTAAAGTTCCATGGAATGAAAAGATGTACAAAGTACAGTACATTAGTAAAGACATTGTCGGCACTGTCGACAGCCCAGCATCCATGGGGTCCACAGGTGACGTACTTCACACTCCCAGTCTCCCATCAACACCAATTACATTCCAGATTGAGCTGCTGCCACCTTTGAAGGCCACTGCGTTGCCGCTCTTCAGGCAAAATGGATGGTGGGCACTGTTGGTTCCCACAACACAGCATCGATTTGCTTTAGACGTCCTGAAAACAGGAAAACAGGTAGATCAGCACTGTGAAATTTTTCTTAAGGGCAATCTCAAAGGCAACTTTATTATTATAATTTTTTATTTATGTCTATTTATTGTATTTATTATTCATTATAATTTTTTCTTTTTTTTACAATTTTTTTATTAACTTTTTTGGTATTCAATAAACTGGCTTCTTTAAATAATATATTAATATATCTGAATGACCTATATTAACAAATTAACAAAAGCATACAGGTGTAAGAAAACACAATTTCCTTCTTTACCTCGGTTTGGTTTCCACTGACCACCGACTAATTTGTAGACGATGTCTGTTCGACCGATCGCCCACATCCCTGCAGGCCCCACCGTGATGTGCTTCAGCTTTTCAGGGACAGAAGGCAGTGGGTACCACTTTATGCCGCTCAGGAAGAAGGCATTATAGTGTTTGTCTCTACAGCCACAACTTGTCCTTGGCTTGCGTTGGATCGCGCAACGTTGTATCCTCCTTGCAGGTCCAAGCTGAAAAGACAAATCAATGTGATTCGATTGAGACACATTGAGACAAAACGCATGAGTTTATTATAAATGTAAACAATTATTATAAATCAAAGATTGAAAGTATGTATTGAAGGGAAGCATATGTGCTCGGTCTCCCCGTGGAGGGTGGTGACTTACCATGACTGATGGCCTGGTGACACAGCACCAGCAGGAAGGCTGCAATGACTCGCATCTCTCTCTTTCTCTCTGGCTCTTCGTCTGTGGATCTGAAGTCCAAGACGGATGAAACCCTCAGACTTATATACTCTGAGCATGAACCAGTGAGGCAGAAAGTTCAAGGAAGCTTGGCACAAATAAATGTAGACATTTATTAGGTTACCTGGAGGGGAAGACTGCAGGAGGAAATGGTTAGATTAAATCCTCCCTCTCCTGACTACAGAGGCCTCCAGGCCTACACGAGAGAGAGCCCCCCCCCCCCCCCCCCCCCACACACACACACATATTATTTGGATTATGTGCTCTTTTTGCTGGTCTACCAAAAAAATCTATTTGAGAAACTACAGTTGATTCAAAACTCTTTAGCTGCACACTACATTGGCTCCCTGTCTCTTTTAGACGTGATTTTAAAGTTATTTTACTTGTGTATAAGGCCTTAAATGACTTAGCACCATTTTATATCACATAGTCTCTGCTGTACACCCCTTCAAGAACACTTAGGTCCACTGAAGCAAGTATTTCAATTGTCCCTAAAGTGCCCCACAGAAAAATTGCAGAATCAGCTTTCTTTTATTATGCACCGAAACTGTGGAACACTCTACCTAAAGAAATGAGAGAGATGGGCTCAGTGGACCTTTTCAAACAGCATCTGAAAACACATCTCTTTAACTTGGCTTTTAACTGTATTTAGTATACTCATTTAGTTTCAATCATTTTATTTAACTCTCTTTTTCTTCTTTCTATTTCATTTTATTTCTTGTGATATGCAATTTGTCTACTAAGTCATGCATTTTATTATTAATTAGTAAATAAGAAATGTTGTGTTGTCAAAGCACTCTGGGCTGCTTTCTATTGTATGAAAAGTGCTTTATAAATAAAGTTTATTATTATTATTATTATTATTATTATTATTATTATTATTATTATTATTATTATTATTATTATTATTATTATTATTATTATTACCCAACCTACCCAGCGGAAGGGGAAAATGAGGAAGAGAGATATTAAGGTTGCCAAATCAACGGCAAATAATCAGAGTGAAGCAGCTCCTACGTCCCCCCCCCCCCCCCCCGGAAAACTCTTTTAAAAAAACAACTAAAAGCACATTTGTTCAGACAGGCCTTTGGTCATGCATAGGCACTTTTTCTTGTCCTCACTGTTCCCATCGTTTTGCTTTTTAATTAGTGACTCATGATTTTATCCAAATTCTTTTATTCTACTTTTTTATCTGGTTTCACTGTTTTTTTTAACTGCTGTCTGTAGTTGTCATTTATTTCTGATTTAGTTTTGTTGTGTTTTTTATATAAGCTGTAGTGTAAAGCACCCTGTGCATTCGTGCTGTGAAGGGTGCTATATAAATAAAAGTAATTCATTCATTCATCATCATTATTTTATTAAGGATCCCCATTACCCCTCAGACTTATATACTGTGTGAGCATTATTACCTGCTGGTCTCTGACAAGAACAAGTTACAGGTTGAAAAAGCCCTCAGCTCAGAACTAGGCAAAATCTGCATATGGCTCGCCGACAACAAACTATCATTACACATGGGCAAAACAGAGTCCATTCTCTTCGGTTCAAATAACAAACTCAGCAAGACCGACGGCTTCTCGGTTACAGTGGGTGACAATATTGTCACAAGGAAAGATGAAATTACCTACCTGGGTTCCATCCTAGAGGCTAATCTTTCCTGTGACAAGATGGCATCCAATGTAATAAAAAAAAGTCAACCAACAAACTTGATTCTTGTACCGGATCTCCTCTCTGGTAAACAAGAATACCCTGAAGACTCTGGCAGGAGCACTCATTCAAGGGTACTACGACTATGCGTGCACCTCATGGTACCAAAGCAAAGCACCTCAAAGGCGCTAAAAACAAAATTACAAACATCTCAAAACAAATCAGACTACTGCTTGACCTTACTCCTAGAACCCACCTCACCCCTGCCCACTTTGACAACCTAGGATGGCTTAGAGTAGACGACAGAGTACAGCAACTTGCAATGGGCCTGGTCTACAAGATAAACTACGCGACCAAGGTACCCATGTACATGTCAAAATACTTCACAAAAGTCAGTGAATACCACGATCACAACACCAGAGGGAGCTCCACAAATCATATTAAACCCAGATTTGGCTCAAACAAGGGACTAAACACGTTTCGCAATTATGCCACATCAATGTGGAACGCCCTACCCAAAGCTGTAAAGGAATGTGAATCACTACCCACTTTCAAAAGCACTCTCAAAGAACACCTACGGGAGACTGCAATTCGAAACTGGCCCCTACAAATGTCCTAACCCAGTTGTACAGTAAATGACCAAGTATGGCTTTGTCAGTATTCCAATGTACAGTGTACAGTGTCGTCGTTCCCCCTACCCAACTGACAGGTAACAGGTTGAAATAATGTCCCATGGGGTTTATTTTTAACCCTTTATTACATCTATCCTAAATAAGAAAAAGAAAACAGCATAACTTTTGAGGTTAACAACATATAGAGACAAATTAAAACATTTTCCCAAACAAGTTTGGCCCAAGGAATTCAGTACAGTTGTTATTTTTAAGATTCAAACTTCTTGGTTAAATTTCAGGAAAACGTATATCACATCTCTATTTTCCCTTTTACTAAAATGTAGTGCATTGGACGAGATCGATTTAGGTTAATATTGGAAATAATATTGTAATAAAGATTGTCTCCATGCCGTTATGCCCTAAATATTGTAGATTTTGTGTAAACATGGCCAAAAGTGGAAGACGAATGTGAAAAGACTAATTTGTCCTACATAGACAAAAATTAACGCATTTTCCTATACAATTTGAAATCCAGTGAAATATGTTTTCTTAAGGTTAAAACAAAGTACTATTACAGCACATCTTCTCTGTTGGCACAACATTCAAACCTAAACTACTAATCATCATCATGATCATCATCGCCAAAGAGATTGTCAAAGTCTATCTCCAATCTCCATCTCTTCTTCCTCCTCCTCCTCCTCCTCCTCCTCCTCCTCCTCCTCCTCCTCCTCCTCCTCCTCATCACACCCGTATTCTCCATCCTCCTCATCCTTCTGCCTCCTTATTAAGAGCTTCTTGCTCTTCTGACTCCGTTTTCTGGGCCAGTACCACAACAAGAGAAGGATAGAGGATGGGTCCAACCGTCCAGACAGGCTCTAACACCCCCTCATCCATCATCTTCTCCCAGCCCATATCCTGATCATAGGGTTTGGGCCTCTCAAATATTGGCTGGTCTGCTCTTTTGTAGCAGGCAACTCTGAAGTTGACTCGCTGTACATGTGGGATGAGACAGACCTTGGGAGGAGGTAGGCATTCAAGGTCTACTTTGGATCTGGATATGCCCATCAACTTCCAAGAACTCATGCATTACCCCCTCTCGCCTCATTGGCTTGCCATTGGCTCTCCCAATGGCTTTTTTGCCAAGACAAACAATGATGATCCTCCTCTACCAGCATGACCAACCTCTCTATATACTGATGATACTCCTCTACCATGTCAGCATGACCAACCTCTATATACTGATGATCCTCCTCTACCAGCATGACCAACCTCTCCATATACTGATGATCCTCCTCTACCATGTCAGCATGACCAACCTCTCTATATACTGATGATCCTCCACTACCAGTATGACCAACCTCTCCATATACTGATGATCCTCCTCTACCATGTCAGCATGACCAACCTCTCTATATACTGATGATCCTCCTCTACCATGTCAGCATGACCAACCTCTCCATATACTGATGATCCTCCTCTACCAGGCATGACCAACCTCTCCATATACTGATGATCCTCCTCTACCAGGCATGACCAACCTCTCCATATATTGATGATCCTCCTCTACCATATCAGCATGACCAACCTCTCCATATACTGATGATCCTCCTCTACCATATCAGCATGACCAACCTCTCTATATACTGATGATCCTCATCTACCATGTCAGCATGACCAACCTCTCCATATACTGATGATTCTCCTCTACCATGTCAGCATGACCAACATCTCCATACACTGATGATCCTCCTCTACCATGTAAGCATGAACAACCTCTCCATATACTGATGATCCTCCTCTACCATGTCAGCATGACCAACCTCTATATACTGATGATCCTCCTCTACCAGCATGGCCAACCTCTATATACTGATGATCCTCCTCTACCAGCATGATCAACCTCTCCATATACTGATGATCCTCCTCTACCATGTCAGGATGACCAACCTCTCTATATACTGATGATCCTCCTCTACCATGTCAGCATGACCAACATCTCTATATACTGGTGATCCTCCTCTACCATGTCAGCATGACCAACCTCTATATACTGGTGATCCTCCTCTACCATGTCAGCATGACCAACATCTCTATATACTGGTGATCCTCCTCTACCATGTCAGCATGACCAACCTCTCCAGATACCTGGACCACGGCACTGGCACCTTGACCACGGCACTGGCACTGCAAGCTAATAGATGTGTCCGAACTGGCTGAGTCTCTGGACTCAGAGTACTGCAGCACTCTGCTGGGATCCTATGACTTTTCTGGGGATGTCTGTGCCAGCGCTTTCAAAGGAAAGAGACAGGTGAATCCGTTGAATAATCTGCAGAAGAACCCTAGATTCCAGAAGGCTTTTAGTCAGCTTGGCGCATTGTCGCTGGTAACAGATGAGCTCCAACAGGAGATGGAGTCCTTCACATGCATTATGGATGGCCATGGTTGGATGAAGTCAGTTGATGCTGTGTGAGCCAAGATGCTGCAGAAAATTATGGGTGCTGAAGTCCTGGATGCAAACTCCAAAGTAAACATTGAACGCCTGCCTCCCCCCAAGGTCTGTCTCATCCCACATGTTCAGCGAGCCAACTTCAGAGTCGCCTGCTACAAAAGAGCAGAACCGCCAATATTCAAGAGGCCCAAAACCTATGATTAAAGTATGGACTGGGAAAAACAATGGATGAGGAGGTGTTAGAGCCTGTCTGGACGGTTAGACCCATCCTCCGTCCTTCTCTTGTTGAGGCACTGGCCCAGAAAGTGGAGTAAGAAGAGCAAGAAGCTCTTGATAAGGCAGATTACGCAAAAACTAACACGGATGAGGAGGATGGAGAGTACGAGTGTGATGAGGCGGAGGAAGAGATGGAGATCGAAGAGATAATTGTTTTAGTGATGATGATGATTAGTAGTTTAGGGCACAAAATACAAATAGAAAAAAAGACTTGATATCCAGTGCATATGAAAACATATAGTTTGAACCTTAACAACAAATAAATCACTGATCAAAATCGCATGGGAAAATGTGTTAATTTGTCTGGTAGCACTTTATAATAACACCCTGTTATAATACATTTATAAGGTATTTGTAGATAATGAACTAATCATGAACAAACCATTTATATACATTCATAAATGATTATTAAATAATTCATAACTATATTTGTATAACATTTACAAAGTATTTATAACGCATTAGTGGATAATGAACTAATCATGAACAAACCATTTATATACATTCATAAATGATTATTAAATCATTTATAACTATATTTGTATAACATTTACAGATTAGTTCTACATTATTTATAACTCATTATCAACATTGTTTGTACTTGATTTGTTCATCATTAAATAATGTTGTTTAATGTGTAGTAGTAACACATTTGTAGATGCTTTGAAAAATGGATATGAAAAAACTACTATACTGTATCTCCATTTATTTTTCATGTTCAACAAATGATTTGTTAAGACATTCATAAAAGATCTATAAATCATTTGCAGATGCTATTGTGGGGGCCAATCTGAAGTGAAGCCTATTCATCATTAACAAATGTCTAATACAGTTAATTATTTGTTTACTTTTTCATCACATGTTACAAATGTTGTAGACAGCTTTCGGATACACCCTTCTTTGTGACATCAAACAGTGACAGAATTAGGACTAAAGATAAATGCAATTGTATTAACATATAAAATACATGTGCACAAACTCGATTCTTGTACCGGATCTCCTCTCTGGTAAACAGGAATACCCTGAAGACTCTGGCAGGAGCACTCATTCAAGGGTACTACGACTGTGCTTGCACCTCATGGTACCAAAGCACCTCAAAGGCGCTAAAAACAAAATTACAAACATCTCAGAACGGACTGGTCAGACTACTGCTTGACCTTACTCCTAGAACCCACCTCACCTGTCAGGATGGAGGTAGGTGAGTTCCAATTGTTGTAGGCAATCACAGAGACGGAGAAGGTATACTCTTGAACAGGTTCGACTTTAATAGTAAAGAACACAAAGAGTAATACTAGGATACTATGCCAAAGGCAAGGGAACGAGAGAAATAGATAATGGAGCTTAGTGGTGGTCCAGAACTGGAACCGGCCGCGTTATCTCCGAACGCCTATAGTGAAGACCTGACGAATGACAAGCAGAGGAAAGGAATGTTAAATAGCCACCAAATACCAACATTCCACACACACCCCCGTGACAGCCAATCAGAAGCCAACCCCTAAGTGACAGCACTAAATGACAGGGAAAAACAAGTGACAGCAATCAAGTGACAGATGACAGAGAGGGTGGGTGGTCCCGACCGTAGTCAAGAACCAGAATCGTAACAGTACCCTCCCCCGACGAACGGCACCAGACGTTCACCTGGGGGCCTCGGGATTCAGCCGCCGGAAATCAACGATCAGGCTGGGATCTAAAATATCCCTTTGAGGCACCCAAGAACGCTCTTCTATCCCGTACCCCTTCCAATCCACCGCGTCGGGTTTGATATTCTTGGACCCGGGCCTATAGGAGATGGTAAATCGAAATCGTGTGAAGAATAACGCCCACCTGGCCTGGCGAGCGTTAAGGCGTTTAGCCCCTTGGATGTAAGCCAAGTTCTTATGATCGGTCTAAACAATGAAAGGATGTGCCGCCCCCTCCAACCAATGTCTCCATTCCTCCAGTGCCAATTTGATAGCCAACAACTCCCGATTACCCACGTCGTAGTTGCGCTCGGCTGGCGACAGACGGCGAGAAAAAAAGCACACGGGTGCACTTTCCCATCCTTTAAGCACCTCTGAGAGAGCACCCCCCCCACTGCGATGTCAGAGGCATCCACCTCCACAAGTTCAAGTTCTTTAATAGTTGTCATACAGAAGTACAGAAGACTTTCATACAAAATGCTTCTTACTGTTACGCTCCAGAGACTGTGCTAGACAAGATAGTATCAAATAACATAATATAGCATGTAATTTAGAAGAAGAAAAATTAGGTCACAGTGTTCGGTATAGACATATGTACAATGTTCTGAGTTACCATATAATATACAATACTATGCAGTGTACTAATGTACAGTACTATCTAGTGCAAAGCAGAAATGGGATGAGGTACAATTTTAGGTACAATTTACAGTAAGGTGTACGAGTTGTAGTGCAATCCTTCATCAATAAATATAAAGTGTGGGGAGTGGGTGCTACAGTGTGTTTGTTTAAAGTGGGTGTGTGCTATAAAGTGTGTGGAGTGGGTGCTACAGTGTGTTTGTTTAAAGTGAGTGTGTGCGTGTGGATGTGTGTGCTATGTGCGTTTGGTGGTTGTTGTTGTGTAGTGTTCGTTCATTGTTCGTTTAGCAGCCTGATGGCCTGGGGATAGAAGCTTCTTCTGAGTCTTTCTGTGCTCGCCTTGAGACTCCGGTATCGCTTGCCTGACCGCAGCAGTTCAAAGAGGCAGTTGTTCGGGTGACTGGAGTCTTTAATGATTCTCTTAGCCTTGCCCGTGCAACGCTTGTTGTAAATGTTCTGGAGGGTGGGGAGCCCCCCTCCAATTGTGCGTTCGGCTGAACGTGTCACTCTTTGTAGTCTGCTTCGGTCTTGTGCAGTGCTATTCCCAAACCAGGAGGTGATGTTGCCGGTCAAGATGCTCTCAATTGTACATGAGTAGAAGTTCTTAAGGATCTTCTGACTGACTTGGAACTTCCTTAGGCGCCTGAGGAAGTAGAGGCGTTGTCGTGCCTTCTTCACAACACTGTCAATGTGTGTGGTCCATGTCAAGTCCTCGGATATGTAGGCTCCGAGGTACTTAAAGCTGTTGACTCTCTCAACCGGTGCCCCGTCGATGCTGAGGGGGCTGTAGTCCTTGACCCCCGACCTCCTGAAGTCCACAATCATCTCCTTTGTTTTGCTGACGTTCAGGGAGAGGCTGTTTTCCTGGCACCATCCCGCCAGGACCTTGACCTCTTCCAGGTAGGCCCTCTCGTCGTTGGCAGAGATCAGGCCCACCACCACTGTGTCGTCAGCAAATTTGATGATTGTATTGCTACTCCGCTGAGCCACACAGTCGTGTGTGTACAGGGAGTAGAGGAGGGGACTCAGAACACAGCCCTGGGGGGCCCCTATGTTGAGGGTGATGGATGAGGAGGTGCAGTTGCCTGCTCTCACCACCTGGTGAGAACCGGAACCTCCGCATCGTGGCGGATCAATACAGGAGGGGATGTAAACCGACGTTTGAGATCGCAGAAGGCCAACTCTGCCCTAGGCGACCATTCAAAGCCAGGGAGAGAGGCCTTAGTGAGAGCTGAAAGCACCTGTAAAAATTTGCAAAGCACAAAAACCGTTGTAACCCCTTGAGCGACGAAGGCCGTGGCCAGTCCAAGACTGCACTCACCTTGGCCGAATCCATGCGTAGATCACCCTTCGTCAACACAAAGCCCAGGAAGGAAACGGTATCAGTGTGAAACACACACTTCTTGGCCTTAACGAATAGTTGATGCTTGAGGAGACATCTAGCACCTCCCGAACATGCAGTTGGTGTTGCACCATATGGCGAGAAAAAATTAGGATATCATCTAGGTAAACAAACACCGACACCCCAATCAAGTCTCGCAGCACGTCGTTAACCAGGGCTTGGAAGACTGCCGGAGCATTAGCCAAACCAAAGGGCATGATCAAATACTCATAGTGACCATTGGGCGTATTAAATGCAGTCTTCCACTCGTCTCCTTCTCTAATCCTGACCAGATTGTATGCATTACATAAAAAAAGGTTTGAAAAGACCTGCGCCCCCTGTAAGCACTCAAAGGCCGTGTCCATGAGAGGTAAAGGATATCGGTTCTTGATGGAAACATCATTCAATCCCCTATAATCAATGCACGGACGCTGATCCCCATCTTTTTTATCAACAAAGAAGAAACCAGCGCCGTATTCTGGTATTTTATAATATGCATATTTTTGTATTTTTGTATGTTTGATTTTATAAAACAGGGGAAGTTCTTGATAAGCCTCTAGGCTTCTAACTTCTCCTTCACAATCGTTATAACTTATTATGTATTGTTTTTACTTCTGTTTAACTGTGTTAATAAACAAACAAACACTCATATATCTTGACATAAATAAATCCAGGGCAGCTTCAGGGTCATCCTCACACTACACACCATGTTCCAATCTATACTGGATATTTCATCAATAAATTAATCTTCATTAAATCTTTTATAGGACCGTGTTAATATGATTTTAGCTTTAAGTTTTGGAACCTTTGTCTTTCTAGTGACAGCTATTATATTGTGGTCACTGAACCCTACAGGGACAGAGACAGCCTTAGAGCATTGTTCAGAAACATTTGTATAAATATGGTCAATTCATGTCCCAGAAATAATACCATCACTGCCTAGACTTATTCTTGTTGGAGATGCAACAATTTGAGACAGATTACAAGCATTTAACTGCCCATCCCCTTTTATGTCAGATAGTGCAAAGTTTAGTTTTATGTCATCTTGACTATTGCTCTGCGATGTGGTCATCTGCTGCCAGTGGTGACCTCAGGAAGCTCCAGGTGGTCCAGAACAGGGCAGCACGGTTGGTACTGGGCTGCTCACTAAGGTCTAATGTGAGCCGTATGCATGCCCGCCTCTCTTGGCTTAACGTTGAAAATAGATTGTCTTTGTTTTAATATACTTGTGCTGTTCAAGTTGGTCATGAGCAGTAAAACTCCTGTTTTTATACATAATCAGATTGTTTTTAGTAATACTGTGCACGAGCATTACACTAGAGGTTCCAGTAGTGGGCAGCTTGAATTGCCAGGTCCTAGAACCAGCGCTTTGGGGAGATATTTTATTTTTAGAGCATTAACTCTTTGGAATGGCCTGCCTCGGAACCTCTGCTGCATTTACAGTAGATTCACTTTAAAAAATAATCTTAAATTGTTTTTAACACTGTAAAGTAATTTTTTGTTTTTGTTTTACACTAATGTAATTTTAGCTATCTTAATTGTTACAGTAGGTTCATTATGCATTGTGTGTACTGACTTTTAATAATTTTGTTTTTGCAATAGTGATTGTTTTTGTATGTTTTTTTGTGTGTGGACCCCAGGAAGACTAGCTGGTTGCTATCGCACCAGCAAATGGGGATCCCTAATAAAATAAAATCAAAATCAAATACACAATACATAAATGATGATAATAGTGAAATGAAGGTGGCCATGCCTGCTTTCGATTGTGCAAAAATACAATAAAAAAATAGAATAGATTGTGGAAGTTAATAAATGAGACGAGCAGAAGAGTATGGAGTCTGCGCTTTACTTCAAAACAATTCAACCTGAACAAAGGTACAGCCACCCCCAGACACCTCCATCTAGTGCTGCAAGATAATAAAATAGACATGATAAAAAGTTAAGATAAAATACAATACAATGCTAAGCTTACAAATGAAAAGGTAATGGGTCCTATGTACACTACTATAGAATATACAGTTATACTAAGGAGTCCATACCACAAGATGACAATAGTTGGCTCCTGTTTTGATTGATTGATTGAAAACTTTATTAACAGATTGCATAATGGGTACAATACAGTACAGCTCAATACACAGAATTGTTAAGGGGATGCAGACCAGAGAAAGACTTCCGTCTTGTTTACATCAGGGTCCCCCATTTTCAATTCATCAGGACATATATGACATACATGACATACAGATAGACAGTACTGCTACATCTATACATTTATGACATACCAGATTTGCTAATACAGTACTGTTTGTGATACAAAAATAGTCCAGAAAAGAGAGTCAGGTGCAGGTTGCCCTGAATAGTGCCCATAAGTGTGGTGCATCCTTTGTAATGACTACAGATGACTGGGTGTCCAGTCTGATGGTGGTGAAGATGTTGGTGACTGGCACGGCAGCAATTAAACCTCATAGCAAGGTCTAGGATGCCACAATTCAGTCTGAGCTTCATCAAAGTCAGGAGTAGCTGATCGATTAGAGGCATAATTCAAGCACCACACCACAACACATGAAGTACTGCGGGTCTGTGTAGCAATGTCAAGGTGGTTTGGGCCTGGTTCAGCTCTTCCTTCATCCTTCACACTCGCACGGAGCATTTGTTTTTTCCGTTTGGTGGGAATGGGATAGCTGATGTGGTCGGGGAAAGCAGTGTTGGCCCAGCTGCTTTGCCATTGGGAAAATGCCACCCACAGACCCGTGAGTTACAGTTTGGGGTGAAGTCATGCCTGCAAAAAGAAAATAAATTGTAAACTGTATGTGATATGAAGAAACACAAACAGAGTTTGTGTCATTAGAGCCGTTAGCACAATATATAAGACAATCCCAATCCATAGAACCTATCGTAATCAAGGGCACACAACAAAAAAATTTGTTTATATGCGGACGATGTAATATTGTTCATGAAAAACCCCAACACCACATTGCCTCATCTGCTCAAGTTGATTGAGGACTTTGGTGATTTATCGGGATTTAAGATAAATTGGCCGAAGTCGGCTTTCCTTCCACTTAACACCCCTGCAAAAAAAGATACAACCCTCCCAGGACAGATACCGATGGTAAAACATTTCAGATGCTTGGGAGTGGAAATATTCCCTACCATAAGACAAACGGTGAAGCACAACTACACAAAAATCCAAAACAAAATCAAAGACGACCTTGATAGATGGGCAAAACTTAAGAACACAGTACAAGCACGGATATCAATAGTTAAGATGGATGTACTACCTAAAATCAACTTCTTCTGTTCAATGCTACCGTTACCCCCTCCAGAGGGTTACTGGAAAAGATTACACTCCTCCACATACAAATTTATTTGGAATAACAAACCACCACGTATAAAAAGATCCACCGCACAGAGAAATAAAGCAGATGGTGGCATGGCATTTCCAGATTTTTTCCTATATTTTAAGGCGTACTCATTAAGTCCATTGACAACATGGTTTGACTCCCAAGCATTAGCATCTTGGAGAAAAATAGAAGAAAACATAGTAGCCCCACATAGACTGAAGGACATAGCATACACTAAACTACCAATCAAGCACTGTGAACGAAAATTTGGCCCCATAATTACTCATGCGATCCGGATATGGCGTGAATCACAAAAAAAAAATCCTAACCCACAAGAATGGCACAATCATACTCCCTTATTCAATAACAATGCTCTCTTAATTGGAAAACGACCTATAAGATTCCCTATATGGGAAGAGCAAGGCATACACTCATTAGGGGATGTTTTTAACAAACAGGGTTTTTGTAGTGATAAAGAAATACGCAAAAAATTTAATCTCACCAAGTCCACATGGCTTTTTCACAAACAGTTAGAGCTATGTTTGAAGTCTCACGGTGTTCCATTAGACAGACCAATTGAACACCACAGATACCACAAATTCTTCTACTCAAGAGAGACATCGAGAGGTTTTGTTTCAGAATTTTATCATCAATTACTAACGTCCTCGTATGAAACCCTCCAACTTGACTCTGTCTGGAGGAGGGATATACCAGACCTGGAAAATGACTTTGATTGGCAAGGAGCCTGGGCAAATGTCCGACTTACATCAAGGAACCCGGATCATCAACAAATCAATCTTAACTATATTCACAGGACATACTTGACTCCTATAAGACTGTGCCGAATGGGGCTCAAACAAGATTCCAAATGCACCCAATGTACAAATGGGGACGAAGGGACATTTATGCACATGTATTGGGACTGCTCACCAGTTAAGGCATTCTGGAAAGATGTGACCCAACAAATATCAAAACTCGTATCTTGGAATATACCTGTACACCCCTCGGTATTGCTGTTGAATGATGTTTTTGAGTTTGCAGTGAATCCACAGCTAAAGAGATTGGTTTTATCGGGTATCACAGTAGCCAAAAAGCTGATCGCATCACGCTGGTTTCAACCGGAAAAAATGTGCCGTAAAGTTTGGTTTCTTACATATCTCGATGTAATTTACCATGAAATATCTACAGCAAGAATTCTGGGTCTCAATGAATCCAAAATGTCAATGTGGTTAGAAGTGGTGGAGAGAATAAAAGCTAGCTTATAATGGTAGTGTCTGGTTAGGTGCGAGGGATAGTGGAGGTACTTCTCAAGGTGGGGTCCGGGAGGGGGGGGTTCGAGCTGAGCATATGTATGTAGGTTTTTTTTTTAGATAACAGGTATTATGGGTATATCTTATATAAAACAACTAACCAAAAGGTGATCCCATTGGATGTGCCCTGACAATTAATGCTTGTATATCTTATCGTGTGTTGTCATGTTTGTTTATATGTTTGTTTAAAAAAGAATAAAAAAATAAAATACAAGAAACACAAACAGATAGATTTCTGTCTACTACAAGCTAAACGTGTGATTGCTTTAAAATGGAAGGAGATTCAGAGACCTGACTCAGGTCATTGGATCAAAGAGATGTCTAACTTCTAGAAAAACTTCTATGAAGCACAATCTCAGGAGGCTCATACAGAACCAAGTGTTTCACTGTAATGTACATGTACCTTATGTGACAAATAAAACAAAACCTTAATTCATTATATTGTTTAAAATATAGAAAAATCAGTACTACTGAGTAATAATGCTAATCAGATCATATGTATGTACAGAGTTGTAGTATTATTATGTACATTGATACAGCAGGTATAAAGACACTATGGTAGTCATACTGGCCAGCAGCGTAACTAGTAAGAGTAGGTAAGGGATATGTACAGATATAGATATAGTAGTATCTACAGATATGTAAAAGGATTATATGCAGTTATATGTACAAACACATGTGGATATATATACAGTACATTAAGAATAAATATAATTAGGGTATACACAGCATTATTGTACATATGCCATCATACACTTGCCATCCTTCTTATTACTGTGTTGTGTCATCCAAAAATACTTTAATTTAGAGGTAATTCACACCACGACCATGTTACTATCGCAAGATAGCGACTTAACAATAACAACAGGTAATGTTTTGTATTCTGGTCGTCACGAGACCGCCGGCCACCGCCGGCCATCTTCGTATAACAGTTAGGGGACAACAAACGGGTTTCTAGATCAAATGTATGCATTGAGCTGCGTTTTTATTACATATTTTATCACATTCTTGTTCATTTCATAACCTTATATAAGACTTTTGATTTGGATTCTTGATTTTCGATTTGGATTCTAGATAACGTTACCTAACTAGTAGTAGTACCTAATGTTAGCCTAGCCTGAATGAATGAATGATTGAAAACTTTATTTAACAGATTGCAGAATGGGTACAATACAGTACAGCTCAATACACACAATTGTTAAGGGGATGCAGACCAGAGAAAGACGTTTGTCATATTTACATCAGGGTCCCCCATTTTCAATTCATAGTGGTGCCTGCCGTTGAATGAATGAATGAATGAATGAATGAAAACTTTATTTAACAGATTGCAGAATGGGTACAATACAGTACGGCTCAATACATACAATTGTTAAGGGGATGCAGACCTGAGAAAGACGTTTGTCTTGTTTCCATCAGGGTCCCCCATTTTCAATTCATATAGACATATATGACATACATGACATACAGATAGTCAGTACTGCTACATCTATACATTTATGACATACCAGATTTGCAAATACAGTACTGTTTGTGATACCGTTAGCCTACCTGTTAATTATTGTTTATCATTGAGATCAAACTTACTGTATCAACTTCAGGCTTCAGCCACCTTCTATTCTCTTTGTCGTCGGGAGGAAAGCGGTAATACGATACCGTTTTGTTGACATCGTTGAACGTTTATTGCAACACGGAACACAGAACTAACTGACTACTTAGTTACCGGAGCCCGGCTTCCTGGGTTCATGTGGGTTGTTGTTGTGATCACATGACTGACAAAGCCGTGCAGTGATAGGCCCGAAGTCAGTTGGATTAGTCAGGCTCGATTGCTTATCCTGTCTGGGTAACCCGGATGTTGGGTTTTTACATCGAAATTCATACACCGCAATTCTGCATCGAATTTTTGAATGAACACTGCATTTTTACATTGAATTTTATTATGCATTTGAATTTTTTTATTAACACTGCATTTTTGGTAAATTCGGAGCAAAAAAATTCAGATACATGATTTTCAAAGATTTGCAATGCTATAAATTCGGTGTCTGAAACTATAAATGCGGTGTCTGAAACTATAAATGCGGTGTCTGGTAAAATTCAAATACTTCTGGCACTCATTTGCTTCCATACTTTTTTGTTGGTAAATCTATTCCACCATTTCCGACCTACAAACAACTCTTATATGTTGTGTAGACGTACTTGATGTGGTGGGCGCTAACGTTACATTTGTTCCTAATGTGTGCTCAGTATATTGCGGTATGTGATGATAACACGACGACACACAAGAGTCATCATAATTATTTGTATTTTCAGGCTGTATCGGCGCCTATACAGTCTGAAAAAACAAATAATTATTACCCTTGTGTGTCGTGTCATCATCACATACCGCAATATACTGAGCACAAATTAGGAACAAATGTAACGTTAGCGCCCACCACATCAAGTGCGTCTACACAACATATAAGAGTTGTTTGTAGGTCGGAAATGGTGGAATAGATTTACCAACAAAAAAGGTGTTTAAACTGCTCATACCTTATTAAAAGCATGGGGCAGGAGCAGTGGCGTCGTTAGCCCTGGGCTTCCGGGGCTTTAGCCCCGGATGTTTTTCTCCTAGCCCCGGATCTAAAAAAAAAAAATTGTTTACATTTTTTTTATTTTTTTACTTTTTTTATGATGTCAGCATCCCCATTGTCTGTGCTGAATGTTTGTTAGTGTTTGGTATTTGTTGGTTTTTAGTACTTTTAAACATCCATTTTTAGTAAGTAGTTTTCATTTGATCCTATAATTTTTTCATTCACCGATTTGTGGACTTTTATTTTTAGTGTCCTGAAAGGCGCCTTATAAATCAAATGCATTATTATTATTATTTATTATTATTAAAAATATAAAAACAAGAGTAAGCCATAAACGGGGGGGTGTAAAAGAGAAGCAACGGGGGGGTGTAAAAGAGAAGCACTATCCCTTAATGGTGTGCGTGGGGGGGGGGGGGGTGCAAGGGAGACTGTCGACTCTTGGTCAGGGTTAGACAGTCAACTCTTGGCCAGATGATGACTTGTTGGCTGTGGCAATGACACACTTGTTCACCTGTAACAAAATAAAAACACCGTTATTAAAAGGTCAACATCGTAGCTGCAGGTTTCAACAAGTTACATTTAAGACTTAATACCTCTTAGAACAAAATGTAATGCCAAATTTACACTGCAAGACATGGCCAGATTACAAGCTCTGGAATGCATGATGTGATGAATTCTCCATATTAGGGATGTGCATGACAACCCAAATCATTTTCGAATTTTTATTATAATAGTTATTTTCTGCTTCAGTTTAAATTCAGTTAAAATGTTCAGTTATTATTTTTAATAGACTAAATCAAAGGGCATTGCACATAAATAGGCACTTCAGAATCAGAAGTTCAGATAATCCTTCAGAACGTTGATCAGCTCAGCTGACAGACAATAAATCAAAATGACACCATTCACCATTGTATCCTATAATAACAGCATTGCATTGGCCCATCAACCAGTTTTAATAAACAAACAGAAACAGTAGCATGTGCATCTTTTAGATAAATTAGGCTGCCTCTAAATATAAAAATGAATTGAGTAAGAAGAATGGTGGTTTGCTTCTCATTTAAAAAAATATATGTTAAGATAAAAATATTATATAATATATTAATAATATATTAAAATTATTATTATCATCCAGGAGGGAAAAGACACTTTGGATAGTAGGGACTGCATCTCTGCCTGTCCTGACCAGGAAACACTTTGCAACTGTGATCTCCTCTGGCAATAGTTGGATATTATAATGTGTGGTGAGGGGTTGCAGCAATTCCACTGAGAGAAACTGGTCTGAGGCTGGATAACATGCCTGTATGCCTCTCATTTTAAATAGTACAGATAGGTATTGAAGATGTGCACTTTAACGCAGCAGCACCTGGAGCCATCCATACCCATGTCCAGTGTCCTATAATAAGCTTTAATCGAACCCTGGTTCATTTCCTCGGATAGTCCGGTTGGTTTGGGGTGGTGTGAAAGCTCATTCACTCTTGCAAGTGAACCCTGCTGCGGTTCATTTGAGATGTGAATGCAAAGCGGACCAAAGGCAGGAAAAGACCCAAAAATCGAATTTTTTTTATGAGAAGACTGAAACATATGCATATAATGAAACACACAATACAGTTTTTTTTCGATTGCCTAAGCATGATTTTGAAAACGGGGCCCGGTGTTTCAAAACACACAATTAGCACAACCACACACACAATTATCAGAACACCTCAGATCCTTTGCTAAATTAAACACTTGTCAAAACCATACACTAATTTATAAAAACTACATTTTGTTACCATATGAAACACACGTTTCATATGACTTAATTCTGTTTGAACCAGTTACACACACTGCTGTGCTTAACCTAAAACACATTTAGCAATTCTACTTCTCAGTGATTAGAGTACTGTAAGTGAAGTACGCAGAGAATGTGCAAATATACAATAAATTCACCAACACTACACAAGACCTATGCTGTAGACTGATTAAAATATAATTTATTTATCTACATATACCCAAATCAATGATGCAGACTGATGAAAAAAATTACTTTCTCTCCATATACCCAAATCAATGAAGCTGACTGATGAAAATATAAATGTTCTCTCCATATAACCAAATCAGTCAACATTTCAACATGGAGAATCGCAACAAAACATGTCCCAGTTTTCATGCTACTATGTACTGTAAGCTCAGCAAATATCAGACAAACATAAAATACTGTATCCAGTACAGGTTAAAATTACAGTAAAACAAAAACCATTTTGAATTTTTTTAACAGAAAATACTAGACATTATCTCTTTGCCTAGCTGGATCTGGCAAGATACTTTTTTGTTGTGATTCTCCATGTTGACATGTTTACTGATTTGGGAGAATGTATATTTTCATCAGTCTGCATCATTGGTTGTCTTGTGTAGTGTTTGGTGAATGTATTGTATATTTTCACATTCTCTGTGTACAGTACTTCACTCTCCTTCCATTTTGGTTGAAGACAGGTGAACTCACCTGCTGCATTTTTATAGTGCTTAAACCTGATTGGTGTATCTACAATTAAGCAATGGTGTGTTTGTGCATCTGATGGCTGTGTTTAACCAATTGGCTCATATGTGTGGTAATTTGATATTCTGTCTAATGTAATGCAAGTGTGTTTAGTGTTTTGCAAATTACTGTGTATTGTTTTGCAAAAAGTGTGAGGCTGACATTGTAGGGGTGCAAATCTGGGCCTATATTTTGCTCCTTGAGTGTAAGGTTTTGATAATTGTGTAATACTTTTGATTTGAGTGTTTATGCTTGAAGAAAACTGTAAAGACTAGAGATGAACTGTTTATTTCTTTTGTACATGCTGTGCATATGTTTTTATTTGCTTATGTGTATGATTCTTAACTGTTTTTATTTTGTATATGTGTGTATGTACAGTATATATATATATATGTGTATGTATATTTGTACTCCTGTTGGGGCCTCTTGGACCAGATCAATGTTTTATCTGGCTAAATAAAGGTTAAATAAATAAGAAACTGATGATTTGGTCCTGTTAACTTTGAATTTTCGATGGGGACTGCCCAGATCCCTCTCATGAACCTGGACCTCACTTTGAGAACCTCTAATGATTCTAGTTATTCAGTATTCATCCCTAATTACTCTAAAATTGCATATTTCTGTGTTTAATAAAAAAAAAAAAGCCCCGATGTTTTCTAACCCTAAACGCCCCTGTTGTGGATAATTGGATACGTGAATGTTGTAGTTTAAATAAGTGATAGGTGTTTATGTAGGCCTGATGACATATTCAAGTGAGGATGGTCCGACGAGAGCTTAATGCAACTCAAGTAGAACTACCATGTACATGAATCACAGGAGATATACTTTTAACTAGGGATGTCTGATATTATCGGCCGATATTGGCATTAAAATGTGATATCGGAAATTATCGGTACAATTCTCATTTATTTAACCTTTATTTACCCAAGCAAGTAAGAACAAATTCTGATTTTATTTATTGTCAAAAGTATGCAAAGTGTTGTGTTAATTCCACAACAAGAGATATGTAATGTTAATTACCTGAAATTATTCAGTTTTTTTGGGGGGGGGAAACCCTGCAACCCTGGTTGGTATCGGAAATTAAGAGTTGGACAATATCGGTATAGGTAAAAAAGCCAATATCGAATATCCCTACTTTTAACCAATAGAGGGAGGTCGTTTGTTGACGGATCAATATGTATAAAGCATGTGAATGAATGAATGAATGAAAACTTTATTTAACAGATTGCAGAATGGGTACAATACAGTACGGCTCAATACATACAATTGTTAAGGGGATGCAGACCTGAGAAAGACGTTTGTCTTGTTTCCATCAGGGTCCCCCATTTTCAATTCATATAGACATTTATGACATACATAACATACATGACATTTATGGCATAGGGACATATAGGTATTTAGTACTGATACATTTGTGACATAGGCGGTATTCAAATATACAGTACTGTTACCCCTAGATCCTGACAGAGTATATACATATGATGGGGAGGGGACTGTACATTAGGAGGGGGTGGGTGGGTGGGAGGGGAATATACATACGGCGGGGAGGGAATATATACATGCGGTGGGGAGGAGACTGTCTATTAGGAGGTGGTGGGGGTTTTGGGCATTTACGGTGGCCAGTTTCGAATTGCAGCCTCCCGTAGGTGCTCTTTAAGGGCGGTTTTGAATGTGGGCAGGGATTCACATTCCTTTACAGCTTTGGGTAGGGCGTTCCACATTGTTGTGGCATAATTGCGAAACGTGTTTAGTCCCTTGTTTGAGCCGAATCTGGGTTTAACATGATTTGTTGAGCTTCCTCTGGTGTAGTGGTTGTGGTATTCACTGACCTTTGGGAAGTATTTTGACATGTACATGGGCACCCCGGTCGTATAGTGTATCTTGTAGACCAGGCCCATTGCAAGTTGCTGTACTCTGTCGTCTACTCTAAGCCATCCTAGGTTGGCAAAGTGGGCAGGGGTGAGGTGGGTTCTGGGGTTCAGGTCAAGTAGTAGTCTGACCAGTTTGTTTTGTGATGTTTGTAATGACTACATGTATAAAGCATGCAACGATTATGTATAAAGCATGCATACACAAACACAATCTCCTGCGTTGGTTATTGGGCTGAAGGTCGACTTGTTTTACAACTCATTTTGAGAGACCTAGTCCACAACACTGTGGTTCCGACAGCTGGTTAGAAAACAGGCTGAAGTCCAGGAGGAGGAACCAGAGTACAGAAAGCTACGGTCCAATCAGGTCGTTCCCGCTGCGCCTCACCATCATCTCCCAACCAAATACTGTGGCTCAACTAAGGGTAGTCTCACTGAATTGGATAAATTGAGGAAAATGGACATTGAAATCATAAATCTCTTCTTACCGAAGAAAATTATCATTCATCAGTATCAGAGTACAAGCTCCGATACTAGATTGCTGAAAAGGTCTTGGCTATGTCATTGGTTATTTTAAAGATGCAGGCTGATATAAGTCAGTGCTCTACTCCCAATACTGCATTCAGCAGTGGGTAAGACAAGAGTTTATGAAATAGACTTAGAACGGATAGATTTGGCCAGCATTTAAATGCTGGGGTAACTCTTGACCTCAGTACAGGGTTTTAAATGCTGGGGTGGCAGGACCTCTCGACCTCGGTACAGGGTTTTAAATGCTGGGGTGGCAGGACCTCTTGACCTCAGTACAGGGCAGGATGTGGTCTCACCTTGTTGGCCAGGGCATGGATGACTATGCCCAGGTTGGTGAGGGAGCCGTTGATGGCCGTCATCTCTTTGAACCGGTCCCCCTGCGACAGACTCTTGTCCACACGCTCACTGCCAGCCAAGTCCACCAGGCACAGAGAGGCTACAAACAGAGCGAGATAGTGAAAATCATTGATGGCAATAGTTTGGAACAGAATAAAAGGGAAAGCCACTGGGTAGATGCTGTCGTCTAAAGTTACTAAAGCACCACAAGTGCAAACCCTGTTTAGCCCCAGTGGAAATTAAACGCTATGCTCCATTTGTGCCAAGTGGCCATTCCAGCCTGATACTATGGCTGCTTTTATCCAAAGCGACTTACAAGTTCTGTACGACAAGTCGGTAGGAAGGGTACAACTCTTATCAGCTGAGTAACCATGTTCATCAAAGTGTTAAGACTTGGGTGCTAGTGTTGAGTGTATGTTAGTATAATTAGGAATAGTGCAGAGTGTAAGAGGGTTATTTTTCTCTTCCAAAACGGTGAACAGCACAAATTACATGGAATCTGATATTTTCTATTGTGCCACTTTCATATGTGGTCCTGAATCAGATACAGGTCAGATGCGTTTTAATTAGCTGACCATGTTTACGTCCCATCTTTTTTATTGTTCATTTGCACATGCGGTCAATTCAGGAGCAGTGACCAGTTCACACTGGAATCTGACCCGAGCAATAAATTGAGCACCAAGGCTTGCCATGTGAATGTAGCCCATGACTGTACTTTTAGATTTTTTTTTATAAATCCCGTTAATGACATAAGATGCGATAATGAGTAACCAGGGCCTTGATGTTAGAAATACGTAGAATATATCCATAATCATTACCTGTAGCAGCACTGTAGTCAAATGAAGGATAAGGCTTGCCACTACTTCTAATCACCTTGAACCATCTGCTCCTTTTTAAGCAACTTAAAATACTATCAATCTTTGATATGTATTTATGTTCAACTGCACTTTTAATTTCCTATTTTCCATCTGTTTTCCATTTTTTCATATCAAACTCCAGTATTTATTCACATCCAACAAGACAATCAAATAATCATTTCTTCTGCACATTTCTTCTTTTATTTAGAAAGTTATTAAATCAGAATGTCCCACCCAATACCCAGCTGTTAAAAACAGCTCAATACTCATTTTATTAGTAGAGATACTTTTAGAACAATAGCCTGATATATTTTCCATGAGTTGAGTGGATGCATGACCGGAGCAGTGTGTGAGAGCGCACGCTTTGCATAGTGGGCGTGTCAACAGTGTCAGCTGAACTCTCACCAACAATGCATAGGGAAATGCATCCCAGAATTATTTCATAATACAAAGTTTCTGAATAGATATTTGGATTCAACCAAGTTGTATGCAGTGATGACCGGTCTTTCCCCATGGAACACAAGTTACTCTTGTGTTGCACGTGTCAAGTATGTGCATGTGTGAGTGTCAGTCGCGCGTGTGTGTAAGTAACAGCCCCACTCCTCTGGCAGACGGCAAGAGAGAAGAGATATAGAAAACGGCCAACAAGATTAGTTCGCAATGTTTAAATTCCTCAAAAAAAAAGGAGTGAAATACGAATGAAAGGGTTGAAATCGGTACTAGCAAGGGTGCCCCCAAATATTTCTCTACTAGCACAGGCTATTTTTAGGGGCAATATGCTACGCCCTCGTAGCACTGTACAGCCCTGTGATACTATGTTTGTTTCTGACTCAAAGTGTGTGTGAGAGAGAGAGAGATGAGGAAGGGGCGAGAGAAAGAGAGCTGGGAGAGTGTGTGAGAGAGGGGGGGGCGGGGGGGTTAGTCCTCAGCCCTTGTGTGGGTGAATGTAACAAGTTCCTAACATTTTCATTCCCCTATTTTATGGACTTTATTCATAGTTTTAAATTATTATTTTCTTAAGTTATTTTGTACATCACTGTTTTGAATTTGATGCAAATTTGCAATGCATGAGGGTCATCCTTGTGTTAAATGGCTGCATAAAGCAAGCATTTGTTGACTCATGTTGATTAGATAAGAAAATAACTATGGACAATCATGCGATTAAATACTTTAATCAATTGACCGCACAGCACTAATATATATCCACATCAGTCTGTCATTAGCACTATTACTCAGTAGTACTAATTTGGGTGAATGAGGATTTTTTATTTATTTATTGTAAAGTGCTTTGGATAAATGCACAATTTAAATTTATATATCAGTTGAATCACCTGTACATTCGCACTTTAGTTACATTTGCACTCTGGTTGGATGCCAAACTTATTTCCGTTGTACTGCACTTGTGCTGCACGATAACTACATTTAATCTACCCTTTTAGGGAATTATGGCTACAGCTTCTTAGTCAATTAACCTTAGGCCCTAGCTATATTTTCAGAAAATTCACCTAAAAATAAATACCTAAGTAAATGGAAGATTGCTCCACTTCTATAAGGTCCATTTGCATGTTCTTGGCATCTAAGGACCTCAGGGAATGTAATTCCCAGTGTCAGAAATATTATTATTTACATTTAAGGTGATCCGGGATCAGTGATTGTGACAAAGACATTAAGCACGATTTTGTAAACCGGGCCCGGTGTTTCAAAACACTACACAATTAGCACAACCACACACACAATTATCAGAACACCTCAGATCCTTTGCTAAATTAAACACAAACTATACACTAATTTATAAAAACTACATTTTGTTACCATATGAAACACACGTTTCATAATGACTTAATTCTGTTTGAACCAGTTACACACTGCTGTGCTTAACCTAAAGCACATTTAGCAATTCTACTTCTCAGTGATTAGAGTACTGTAAGTGAAGTACACAGAGAATGTGCAAATATACAATAAATTCACAAACACTACACGAGACCAATCCTGTAGACTGATTAAAATATAATTTATTTATCTCCATATACCCAAATCAATGATGCAGACTGATGAAAATATAAATGTTCTCTCCATATAACCAAATCAGTCAACATTTCAACATGGAGAATCACAACAAAACATGTCCCAGTTTTCATGCATAACACAGTAAGCTCAGCAAATATAAGACAAACATAAAATACTGTATCCAGTACAGGTTAAAATTACAGTAAAACAAAAATAGAAAATGTTTTAATGGAGTACAGAAAATACTAGACATTATCTCTTTGCCTAGCTGGATCTGGCAAGATATTATTTTCTTGTGATTCTCCATGTTGACATGTTGACTGATTTGGGTATATGGAGAGAAAATGTATATTTTCATCAGTCTGCATCATTGGTTGTCTTGTGTAGTGTTTTGGTGAATGTATTGTATATTTTCACGTTCTCTGTGTACAGTACTTCACTCTCCTTCCATTTTGGTTGAAGGCAGGTGAACTCACCTGCTGCATTTTTATAGTGCTTAAACCTGATTGGTGTATCTACAATTAAGCAATGGTGTGTTTGTGCATCCGATTGCTGTGTTTAACCAATTGGCTCATATGTGTGGTAATTTGACATTCTATGTGTAATGTAATGCAAGTGTGTTTAGTGTTTTGCAAATCACTGTGTATTGTTTTGCAAAAAGTGTGAGGCTGACTTTGTGCTTATAGGGGTGCAAATCTGGGCCTATGTTTTGCTCCTTGAGTGTAAGGTTTTGATAATTGTGTAATACTTTTGATGAGTGTTTATGCAATCGAAGAAAACTAAAGACTAGAGATTAACTGTTTATTTCTTTTGTACATAGGCTGTGCATAATGTTTGTTTGTTTATTTGCTTGTGTATGATTCTTAACTTTTTATTTTGTTATTGGTGTATATGTATGTATGTGTGTATGTATATTTGTACCCTCGTTGGGGCCTCTTGGACCATATCAATGTTTTATCTGGCTAAATAAAGGTTAAATAAATAAATTAGAAACTGATGATTTGGTCCTGTTAACTTTGAATTTTCTATGGGGACTGCCCATATCCCTCTCATGGACCTGGACCTCACTTTAAAAAACTTGAATCTAGTTCTTTAGTATTCGTCTCTAATTACTCTAAAATTGCGTATTTCTGTGTGAAAAAAAAATTAAAAAAGGGGGGGCGGGGGGCCCTCCACCCCCCTGGGCTGAAGCCCCCAATGTTTTCTAACCCTAAAAACGCCCCTGGGCAGGAGCAGCACGGATAACTTGGTTCTGCATGTATCGTGCTTCCATTCAAACAGACAGCAACACACGTGACGTCAAGTCTCACCCTCGTGAGACTTCCTCTCTAGATACTCTACCTGGCCAGGGTACTCCTGGGTCCTAGTGCCCCCCCATGTTACACTATATGTCATGCACATGTATTTTATATGTTAATACAATTGCATTTATCTTTAGTCCTAATTCTGTCACTGTTTGATGTCACAAAGAAGGGTGTATCCGAAAGCTGTCTACAACATTTGTAACATGTAACCATATAATTAACTGTATTAGACATTTGTTAATGATGAATAGGCTTCACTTCAGATTGGCCCCCACAATAGCATCTGCAAATGATGTATAGATGTTTTATGAATGTCTTAACAAATAATTTTTTATTTTATTTTTTTTTAATTATCTTTTTTCCTCTCCATCTTTTTTCCGATTTTTCTCCCATCCCACTGTTAGTCGTTATGCCAATTCCCAACCCCCTTCCTGGTTGTTGCGTACTTCCCCCTACTGTTGGTCCGAGAGGCCGGAGACTGTCACATGCTTTCCTCCGACGCATGTGCAGCCAGCCGGCAGCCAGCCTGGCAGCTCAGATTCTCACTGGGAGAGTGTAACGTGTGGAAGGTCGCACTACCTCTCTCCAGATCCTACCCTCGCTGAGCAGGCGCCCCGACCGAACTGTAGGGGTCGCTGTCCACAACGCCCAGGACCCACCCACGGCTCCCCTCCCCCTAACTCAGCCAAACGAGTCAGTATAGCGATCAGCCCGAGCCAAGGCAATGCTGACTCTCCGGGAGTCGAGACCGCAGCCTCTTGCATTGGTGACGAGCACAATCTCCGCTACGCCACCTGAGCGCCCAACAAATCATTTGTTGAACATGAAAAATAAATGGAGATACAGTATAGTCGTTTTTTCATATCCATTTTTCAAAGCATCTACTAATGTAAACAACATTATTTAATGATGAACAAATCAAGTACAAACAATGTTGATAATGAGTTATAAATAATGTAGAACTAATCTGTAAATGTTATACAAATATAGTTATAAATTATTTAATAATCATTTATGAATATATATAAATGGTTTGTTCATGATTAGTTCATTATCTACAAATACCTTATAAATGTATTATAACAGGGTGTTATTATAAAGCGCTACCATTTGTCTCTATAGAATTGATAGTTTATGCAAAACTATAATATTTAGGGCATAACAGCATGGAGACAATCTTTATTACAATATTATTTCCAATATTAACCTAAATCGATCTCGTCCAATGCACTACATTTTAGTAAAAAGGGAAAATAGAGTTTTTTTCAGCGTTTTTTGCTTTTTCTGTCCTGAAATTTGATCAAGATGTGTTTGAATCTTAAAAATAACAAGTGTACTGAATTCCTTGGGTCAAACTTGTTTGTGGAAATGTTTTAATTTGTCTCTATATGTTGTTAACTTCAAAAGTTATGCTGTTTTCTTTTTCTTATTTTTCAGGTTTCGGTTCAGGATTCATAGGGAGTTGAATCTGAGCCATTGGCTCACTGTCAGGGTTATATTTATTATGGACAGAAGTTGTCAAATCATTACTCAGCAACTGTCAACTGTCTGCACGTGTCAATAGTGTATTAACGTTACTATTTTACTGTAGCGTTTCTGCGTTTTGCGATTTTCCTCTTTCTTATACAGTAGGAAGGGGGAAGAATAATAATAATTGTTAGACTAGAAGTCTTTATTTGTCATGCAGTTTTAACACACACGCGAGATGGGCGACCCACAGGAACACACACACACATGCACTGAGTCGCCGATGAAATGTCTCTCTGCACTTTTCCCATCCCGTCGTCCTTCCCCCCATGGGCAGCCGGGAGCAGATAGGGCGTCAACATGAGCCGCGCCCGGGGACCAATCCAAGTGCTCCTGTCCGTCTTCGTCAAGGACGCCACAGCGTTAGCGATCTGTTGTGCATGTTTTTCCATTGGGTTTATCTTATCGGGGGGGGGGGAACCCTTGCGAGCACGGGGAGAACATGCAAACTCCACACAGAAAGGCCTGGGAGATACCAGGGACGCGGGAAGTCCGCGGGAAGTGGGGGTGCTGAGATAAGTGATATAATAATAACGTCATAGGTTTACCACTCTGGTAAACCGACACTCTCGTTCACTAGAGGAGACCACTGCCCAACTCCGCGCTCTCACGCTCAGCTCTGCGGAGCGTGCGAGACAAACAATGTAACCGTTTTGATCACAGCCCAGCCTACCCCACCTGTTGCGCCCCCTTACCAGAACGCTACGACGGGGACGTCTCTAAATGTCGTGCCTTTATTTTTCAATGTTCACTAGTATTCGGACAACAGCCGCACACTTCCAAAGTGATACATCTAAAATCGCTTACCTGTCGGATCTGCTCATGGGTCCTGCGTTAGAATGGGGTCCTGCGTTAGAATGGGCGACAGGCAGCTCCCCACTTCAGTCAGTCCAGTCCTCCCTCTGCAATTCGTTCCCCGCATACATGATCGCCGACATGCAAAAGGTCTTCGACCACCCTCCCGGGGGCTCGGATAGTTCTGCTGGCTTGTTCACACCAGGGAAACCGCAGATATATTCCTTTACTGCGAATTCAGCGTCCCAAAACTATTCCAGGCTGCATCTATTTTTTTACCAACGGATTTCCAGTTCCGCGTTGACGCTTCCAGGCCGCGTCTATTCGAATCCCAACCGGTTCATGCGTCGGCTACACGCTGCTTTAATAACACTGCATTATCGAGACAGCACACCTATGAGGATCTGGCAATGAATTCCAAGAGTAGGGTAAATCTGCAGTGCCGCTCCGCTCTGTGACATTGAGTAGCCTCGGTTACAATGGAATAAAATCCAAAACAACCTTGCAGTTGCAGTTACACTCCCCACCAGCAGGGGGTGCTGCAGCCCCCGCCGCACCCCCACTTGCCGCGTCCCTGGGAGATACCCCACCTGAGTACCTGGCATCATGGAAACCTGGTCCCCAAGCGGGAATCGATCCCTGGACCTTCTTGCTGTGAGGCGACAGTGTTAACCACTACACCACCGTGCCGAACACTATACGTGACGAACACTATATCGTGGGTGTTCCTATGACTTGTATTCAGCTTACAGCTTCGAAATTCCACTTATTTCGTTTTACAATGTCAAAGCCTTTTAAATATAATCAAAACGTTCCCGCATTTCTGTCCGCTTTATCGTTTTATGACAGAAATCTTCACGCTAGGGGGAGGCGGATTCTGGCAGGGAGTCCGAATTCGGCACAATAGGAGGTAACATTATTTGTCGCCGAGTTGAGAGCTCCCCAGACTACAGCTGGGCGATCGCCTACAATGGCGATGGGCCGCCTAGAGCGAACTATTGAATATTATTATGAAGAGGAAGAGGACAAACAGTGATGATTCATCCATAACATAAGGTGCGTTTTCACCAGACTATGTTGGATTCTAGTATTTTCAAACAGGCTGTTTGGATGTAAGTTCCTGGATGTAACGTTGGTTGGCGACTGTCACTCAAAGCGCTTTGCGAGTATGGGCGGAGCCCAGCCAAAAACAGCTTGGAATCTTGAAGTGGAAAAATGCTGCTTTAGAGTACTTGATTAGAAATACAAAACAATGAATTTCTTGGGGAAAAAAACGTACAGATGTGTTCCATAGACTCACAGGCAGCCCAAATAGTGAAAAAATAGTAAGATAGTTCCCCTTTAATTCATTCATAAAAAAGCTTATTAATATCAGTGTCATTTCTTTCAGCTTCAGATGTGACATTTGATTTAACATATGTTTTAGTGGACACTCTCAGTATGTTGAGGGGGCGTGGCCCTCTGTTAATTGAAAGGAGATCAAAGTCAAGTTAGTTGCGCTGCAACATTCCATCGTTCTAGTATGGTATGTTCAGGAAGAAAAAAACACACACACACACTTTGCATAAATAGAATGGCCCAATATGCTAGATGGTGTCCTACACTGGAACATTGGTGGGTGGAGTCCTCCATCACAACACCTGTAGGAAGTCAAGAGTTTTATTTGTCACGGCATACAAGCATACAGTGAAATGCGGGGGTCTTGCCCGCAACGATTGTGCAATAATACAATAATGCAATAATACAATAATAAGAATCCAATAGGATGAGAATAAGACATTTGTGCAATAATACAAGTAATAAGAATAAGACATAACAGGTATATGTACATGAAGTTTACAAAAAGCATGGTAAGACATGCTAACTGGGTCCTGCGATAGTGTAATACACTGTTAGCTACGGATGAGGCACTGGGTCTTATGCAGTGTTGCGATGCTCATATCAACAGAGGCTACACGCACGCTAATGACGCCACATGCACGCGCGCTCCCAGGCGCGTGCGCGCACTCCCGCGCATGCGCATAAATGTTCCCTCGCATAAGGACAGACTAAAAACAATGCCTAATTGCCTCTACGAATGGAATGTAACACCTGACGACCTGCGCTATTGATATGCAAAGTAGCCAGGTGTGTACTGCGAGTTGGCGCATCAGTCGAGTGCAGCGCATTCCTGTGTGCATGCGCGTGCACGCGCTTCTGGTCACAAAACTAAGGCCCTTGTTACACACACTGTTTTTGTGCTCGTTTGAATACGTTTTTGAATACGTTTGCTGTCCCTATTAGATAGAAATGCCGTTTTGGCAGGAAACGTTTTGGCCCTACTGAAAACGCTAAATTGTGTTTCCGTTTTGGAATAACGCCAAAAACTCGCCGACAACGTGTCGTGCAGTGTTGCAGTCGTGGTCACACCCGGTTACACGCCGTGTTACCAGATCACTGAGGCAGAAGTACGCGCGATCGCGCACGGATGTGTACTCGCATGTACGCGCACACAAAAATGCGCTGTATCCATTCGTTGTGACTCAAGTACCCGGCCACCGTTTTACATAACAAAAAGCGCAGGTAGACTAAGTGTCTGGGTGTTGGCTATCTGAATGCATCTCCCCCTTCATTCTGTGTGACACAGGCAGTGGAGGTGAATACTACTAATGAGGCTCGGAATTCGTGATGGGGGTCTACCTGCTTATGATATTGAATCAAGCGTCTGTGCTGCGCGCCAGCTTTCCACGTGCACATTCACACAAATAGAGAGCAAGAAGAGCTTGTATGATAGAAAGATTGCACTTGCGTATATGCGCTTGTGTGTGTGTGTGTGTGTGTGTGTGTGCGTGTGCGTGTGTGTGTATAAATCAGTTCTGTGCGCATGCACGTACCCGCGCGCGCGCGTGCACGTGGCGTGGCGTGTTATCAGTTCCCATATTAGGACTGCACCACTGGTGTCGTGTAATCTGCGCGGAGCCGTTGTTGCTCAACGGCCATGCGCAGTAGATACCCACATCTGCGTGCTCTCACCACGTCCGGTGACAGAGCTATAGCTGCAGCTACCATGTGTTGTCAAGTTATTGTTACAAGGACCCCAGTCCAAGCTACAACAGTCTGCATTCCCTTAACAATTGTTTGTATTGAGCCGTATTGTATTGTACCCATTCTGCGATATGTTAAATAAAGTTTACATCCATTCATTCTGCTAGCATTAACGATTGCATAAGCAGCTGGCTAACGTGAGCTAGCGTTAGTTATCAGACCCTGTTAGCTCAAGCTCCTCTTTCAATCTTAACAAGCATTAAACAAAATGGCCCAGTCATCTATTCACTTTTGTTTAATACACGAGGCGTTGTCTCTAATGTTATCTAGCTACTGATAGCTCCCGATATCATCAGTTTGGTGCTGGCTGGTTAACGTGAGCTAAATGTTAGCTTCTAGCCACAATGCTATACTGTTATAATGGCATATTCCTATCGCGTTAGCATGTAAGCTAACAAAATTAGCGCTGATGAGATTAAACTCCGCTCTTGGTGGTCAATTGTGTTGATGATAGTTTTGTTTCATCAACAAATGAGAGGCAGAACACACAGTGAATGTATTCGTTTTGTTTATTGCACTTTTATTACACTTTGCTGAAAAATAAGTGCTGCATTGGCTAAATAGCCGAGGCATTTAAAGATGGCGGCGTGTTGACATTTCTTTGCAGGAAGTATATTGGCACATTCAAGTTCTGATTGGTTGAAAATAGCCTTCATGTTCGCCACCTACTGCCACCTACTGCTTTGGCAGTGTACTACATCACTGTGCTCAGGTGACAAAACGAAAGTGTGACTCGCCTACCGGCTACGTTGCGACCTGGAAAAGCGAAACTCATCTGAAAACGAAACTCAGTCTAACCGCAGCCTGGTTTTTTTAGCTGCTTTTAACACCAGGCCCAGGGACAACAGTTGAAAATTAGCTTTGGCTAACACTGTCTCACACATTTACTTTATGTTCATTAACTCATTCAACGCCAGTCATGAGTAAAGTCGGGTTAACTCGCCAACCGTTCAGCGCCAATCACGAGTAAAGTCGGGTTTTAATCGTTATTTCTTTTATTCGCTATATCCATTAATTTTCATCCATCCAGCCTGATGTTATCATTGGGAATGGGTCTGAGCTCGCAAAAGGGCAAATACCGCCACCTATGCCTTCCAGCCGGCATTGCACTCTATTAGAAATGGTGTCGTTTCTTTTCAGGGCCGATCTGAGCCATGCGGGCGGGGTTTAAATATTCAAACGAGGCAGGCCTTTACAACGATGGCATGGTACACTAACCCCGCCCGCCCGTTCATGTGTAACGCTCGGTAATGTGGGACGGACCTCCACGAGCAGTATTTGGAATGGCGATCAGATAATTGGATTATTTCTTTTGCATTACATCAGAGACCAGGTAAGGACTCTATATATAAAATCTTGTGTTGATCTGATATTTCTTTCTACCGCGATCGACGCTGTCTGTGTGTGTGTGTGTGTGGCTGTTTACCGTTGAGTGAGGAAGGATAATAATGATAATCTAGCGTTGATTTCAGGAAGATTCGATAATCAGGCGAAAAATTACAACATGTTTAGTGTATTCCACTAAAGGGCTATTATCGCGTCTTTCCCTGGGATTACTAAGAATCACAAACTATACTCATATTCAAAACGGTATAAAGCGGAAATGTACGGATGAAAAAACAATGTTTTGTACATGTTGACATGGAAGCAACTCACTGACAATCGACGGGTGTATTAGACCCATAGCTATAATATAAGATATATTTTAAGCATTCGCAAATCTCGCAGTCCCCCCATTCATTAAAGCGATGGCGTACTAGCGCCCTCTGGCGCATTAAGCGATGGCGCAGAATGAGTTAATGTGTGCTGTCCCTGTTCAAATAAAGTTGAAACTGAAACTGAAACTAATTAAATCTGCCTCAGGTCTTACACGGAAAGCCTTTAATATTGTATTGCAATGGTGTATAGTGTAGTCGAGAGGGTACGTGCAGCCGCATATTACAGGCTATTAAAAGTGTAACTCTCTTTCTCTAAGCATAATGGAGTACACACACCTGTCAGTCAGCCAAATTCCCTTCTATTGGATGATGGTGTCAACGTACCATGATAGAGGCCGCCCCCACATCAACTCCCACTAACGGCACTGGCGCGTACTGACACACTGTCGTGGCTGTTCCCAGTAAACGCCATTCCAACATCAAAGGGAGACAATCTCCAGCACTCCAGCTGATTATTGACTTCAGTCGGAGGCAGCCAGGAGCCAGGAGTTTCATTTAATATAAAACATCAAAAGTTAGGTCAGTATTTTTCAATTAACCTCTATGTAAGGCAGAATATAGTACCTTTGGCTTAACAGCCTATGACTGCAGTATACACACAGACGCGC
>NC_140179.1:66951991-67084491 GCF_963971535.1 Notolepis coatsorum
AGATTCCCTTTGCCAGCAACGGCAGATCTTTCACTGAACCACCTCAAACAAACAGTATATCAAGGTACACTGCTATGGATCCACACACAGAGAGAGAGAGAGACTGTACATATATAATGTGACAAACCTGGTGGGGTCCAGACTCGCCACGGTTCAAATACAAACAAATTAAAATGTCCACACAAGAGCAATATCAATCAATAAGAATATTTATTGAATTAAGGCAGAATCCAGTTTGATAGGCAAGAGAATGGTCGTAAACAGTCCGATGGTCAAAAGCACAAAACAGGCTCGCCAACAGAAAAAGGGATTGTTCAATACTCAGGGTAGTCGTCCGGTCCAGGGTCAGTACACAAGGGGGTTTCTCAGCCAGTCCAGGGTCCGTACACAATGAACACCTTCTCGCCTTCACCTCTCCTCTCACTACCTCTCACACCTTACCCTACACAACTCCGAATAACTCAATCTCTCTCTATACAACAACTCCAACCTCACCTCAACTTACTCCTCACTAACCTAGTGGCTTTGTAGTGTGTGTGTGTGTGTGTGTCTGGGGTGTGTGCACGTGATATGTGGGTGACCTAATGATGCGCAGGTGTGTTCTATCAGTACTACTAATCAGCTACCTAATTGTCTCTACTCCTTCCGTGGCAATAGTATCTCCCCTCCTTCACATATCCATGAGAGGTGGGGGGGGGGGGGGGGAGATCAGATGTCATCACCCCGCACACCATCTTCCCAGTGGGCTGTGCTCACCTGAGGAAAGACATCCAAGTAGAAGCTACAGAAATAGCCTCCGTTGTTTGTTTTTTTAAGAAGGCTTTGATTGATTGAAAACTTTATTAACAGATTGCAGAATGGGTACAATACAGTACAGCTCAATACACACAATTGTTGAGGGGATGCAGACCAGAGAAAGACTTTCGTCTTGTTTACATCAGGGTCCCCCATTTTCAATTCATCAGGCATGTATGCACATGGGAGTTAGCTGTGATATTTGGAGGAAACTTGTGTTACAATCATTAAAGCCACTACAAACTGCTCCACTCCAGAAGTCAAATGGGGGGGGGGGGGGGCATGTTCCGGTTAACACAAACGCAGTTGGACAATGACTTGTTTATACATGCATGTGAGGCAGAAGCATCTTCTGTGTGTTGTTCAATGATGGCGTAGCATACAGTGGCCTGGGGATGAGGCTTACGTCCAAGTAGGGCTGTCCCCGAAGCTTGTTTTTGGGCTTTGAACTTCAAAAAAACGGACGTTTGAACCTTCGTTTTTAATAATAAAAAAATATATATTGAAAAAAATGTATTGAATTTTATTTTATTTTTTAAAGTTTAAAAAAAATATATATATATATATATATCCTCAAACTAAATCCTCAATTTGAATAAAGTCATTAATCTGATTATATTAGTCTTTTATTTTATTTTTATTAAATCAACTTTCTTTAATGAATATAACTCATCAGTTGTAATACTATAATATTAGTGTAGCCTAATCTTTATCTGCAACTGTGAAGAAAAACCCCATTGGTTTAAACAGAATGAATAGAAAAAAAAAATTCAAATGTTGATTTAGAATTCGAATGCCAACGTAACGAATGAAGGTCCGAACGTTGGAACGTTTGGGCTCAGCCCTACGCTACGTCCAAGTAATGTAAACATTACTTGGATGTTTATTTCATTATGGTTATGAATATAGGAGGAGGAGGAGGAGGAGGAGGAGGAGGAGGAGGAGGAGGAGGAGGAGGAGGAGGAGGAGATGATCAAGAAGAGGAGACAAGTCAAATTCAGTCAGTTGTTGAGGTCCGGCCCAAACCACAGCCCTAGCGGAGAGTCCCTGTCAACAGTTATGACGTCAACAAAGAGCAGGGCACACATGGCAAGCCACAGCTTGTCCTGGCTTGAGGAACCACAGGGCTTTCACCGTGGGGGTGGGTACACACACACACACACACACACACACACAGGTTCCAGTCAATATGGCTGTTTGAGTTCTCCCTCCACTCTGCACATGATACAATAGACTTCCCGCCATAGGGGCCACGCCATTGCAGGCAAAAAAAGAAGCTTTGGTTAAACTCTCGATAACAAAATCCAAATGTTCTCTCTCTCTCTCTCTCTCTCTCTCTCACACACACACACACACACACACAAAGAACCCTGCAAGTTAATCTCCTCTGGATGTAAGACCAGACTGTTTGATTTTCTCAGTGTGACGCACCGACACCTTGATGCCTTTGGGGAAAGGCGCATGAAGACATCTTAAAAAGGATAGTCCAATCACCAAGGATATAATTATAAGCAAGCTGACAATGACCCAACTGACGCTGGGTCAACAATACTTACACTGGGCCGTCCCTGCCAGCTGAGGTGGTGGATGTCGCTGCAACATTAGCTTGTTGTCTGGGAACAAACTATAGGCCTATAGACCAAAAAAGAAAATTGGTTTTGGGGAGGGCGTTTGTGGACATTTGCAGAACCTGCAGTTAGTTAACAAAACATATTTACTCTATAGGCGACATGTCATTCTTAGAATAGAGGCTTTTCACAGAATGTTCTAAATGCTATGTTGCTATGTGTTAAACAAACATTTTATAATTTGGTGTCTTATTACTGGATCTTATAAACAAGCCACAGTAGAACAGTAATATTGTGCTTTTCCAGTGTTTTACCTGCTCTACCTTCACTGTACAGAAATGTATATTTATTTTGATAGTGGTTACCAATGGTTAGAGACAGCCATGTTGGAGGACTACACACTTGTGTGCAAGGCCTGTATTACTCTATCTTATGTAATCATAAATCAACATAACATAAAAAAAAATTATTAAAAATAAAACATTATTTTGAGGCACTGTGAATCAAACATAAGGCTAGAATCAGTGAAACTGTAACTTTTCAGGTAGTATGATACAATGCTAACATTATGATACAATGCTAACTGACAATACCAATAAGTACTAATTACATTATACACATTGAGTAATGCGGATAAACAAAGTTATGTTATATTGTGTTATGTAGTGTGGTATTGTATTTACTGCTGTCAAGTGACTCAAGTTTTTTCTTTTTGTACTATAAGTCAAAGTATAGTATATAATGTATTATACTAAATTATGTTAAATCAAGTAAAATTTTATGGAAGGGAAAAAATGTAAATGTAAGGGGGTAGGGATCAATAAGCTTAGCTTCCCTCTACTCCTTTTTTGAACATGTCAACAAACTACATTGCTCTTGACTTTTTGCTTAATTTCTTTTTCATTATGATTGTTATGTATGACGGAGCTTGATAGTGATTTGTTTGTAGGAATATTGAGAATACATGTTCAAAAATAAACTTTTTCATGCATTCATTCATTCACATAATTACATTATAACATTATATATACACGTTCTTACACAATAACATTCTTAAACTTCACTTCCCTTATCTCTAGATGCATCTGCTAGGCCAAGAGGCCAGCAGGCCACGTGACGCCGGAACCAGGCATGCGCAGCTTCCCCCCTCCCCCCCATTAAACTGCCGAAGACTGATTTTACCCACATGATCTACTTGATGATGAATGAATGAATGAATGAATGAAAACTTTATTTAACAGATTGCAGAATGGGTACAATACAGTACGGCTCAATACACACAATTGTTTTGTGTGATCACCCCCATTGCAATGATCACCCCCCCGCATCGTCTGTCCCGCCTTCACGACAATAATAACAAAAGGTGACAGACAATGCAGGAGAACTACACACTCCCCACTCCCTGACCCTCTGCTCGTGCATGCTTGTAAGTTGTACCTGCACTCTGACTCTTGAACTCAGCTGCTGAGCTGAATCCACAGTCTGTAACCTGTACTCTGCTTATTCACTTTTATAATAAATAACCTGAAAGAACATTCTCTCTTTTCTTCATTCAAACTATCAATATACGACAGTAGCTTTCTAGCTTCAAACAATAGTGAAACAGTACCGTTTCAGCTAGCTTTCTAGCTTCAAACAATAGTGAAACAGTACCGTTTCAGCTAGCTTTCTAGCTTCAAACAATAGTGAAATGGTAACTTTTCAGCTAGCTTTCTAGCTTCAAACAATAGTGAAACGGTAACTTTTCAGCTAGCTTTCTAGCTTCAAACAATAGTGAAACAGTAACTTTTCAACTAGCTTTCTAGCTTCAAACAATAGTGAAACAGTAACTTTTCAGCTATAGCTTTCTAGATTGATTGATTGAAAACTGTATTAACAGATTGCAGAATGGGTACAATACAGTACGGCTCAATACACACAATTGTTAAGGGGATGCAGACCAGAGAAAGACTTTCGTCTCGTTTACATCAGGGTCCCCCATTTTCAATTAATAATGACATACGCAACATACAGATATATATCATGACATTTATGACAATACATGACATACAGGTATACAGTACTGTTACATTTGTGACATACAATATATGCAAATATACAGTACTGTTAAACAGAGATCCTAACAGATAATATATACATACGAGGGGGAGAAAACTGTACATTAGGAGGGGGTGGGTGGGTGGGAGGGGGGGTTTGGACATTTACGGGGGCCATACAGATATACAGATATATATCATGACATTTATGACAATACATACAGGCAGGGGTGTAAAGTACTTGAGTAATTGTACTTTGTTACAATACTTAAGTACTGTTTTGGGGGATTTGTACTTTACTCAAGTATTATTAGGTTTGTATACTTGTACTTTTACTCAATTACATTTCAGAGGAAAAAAATTTACTTTTTACTCCTTACATTTAAAATGCAGACCTACAAAGTACAAAGTACAAATCTCGCAGGTCCAACCATTTTAATTAGTATATTTGTTTCTCTGGCCGAACTAACGTTAACGTTATTAATCCTGCTGCCACACTTTATTTAAAAACAGCCAATCAAATCCCCATCAATGGAAAATTAACCCGCCCATTCCCATGCTGATTGGTCCTTGTGCAAGACTAGAAAGCGGGGATCTTTGATTAAACACCTGCTATCAGAAGAATAGACAGTCAGAAAAAAAGTTTGTACTTTAACTTTTTAGTACATTTAAAAGTAGAAACTTTTTGACTTTACTCCAGATACTCTGATTTTTACTTGAGTACCATTTTGAGACGGTACCCATACGTTCACTTGTATAATTTCGGGGTACTTTTTACACCCCTGCACAGGTATACAGTACAGTTACATTTGTGACATACAAGATATGCAAATATACAGTACTGTTAAACAGAGATCCTAACAGATACATACGAGGGGGAGGAAACTGTACATTAGGAGGGGGTGGGTGGTGAACAATAGTGAAGTGGTAACTTTTTAGTAGCTTTCTAGCTCCAACCAAATGTATCAGGGACCCAGTTGTCCTCTTTGTTTATTCATTTATGAAGATATACCTTAGAATCGTTTCACTTCTCTGACTCTCCCACCCCAAATACATAGTACACCTTCAAAAACACGAAGGAGACAGTTGATATAGTTAATTTGTCAGCGGCTTTGTACGTCCTCATTACTATGCTCTGAGTCAAACTGTGTGACGGAACACTTCTAGCATCGACGCGTCAGCTCACAGCATGTCTTTCCTTTCAATTCAGATTGATCTATTTCTTAGCGAGGCCACTGGGAGGAGATGACTAACAACGTTCATTCAGAGAGATGGGTTTGCTCAGGCTTGCTTATCAAGAACAGCGCTGATGAGATGTGGCCCGATCTATTCCCCGCCCATGTCAGATGGAGTTTTGCTATATGTCTAATCAATGTGAACGTTTGACATGGCTAACCAACCTGCGTCAGTCTTATCAAATGTATACTGCAGCTTATCTTATAATCAATCAATAAATCATTCAGTCTTTTTTTAGTCACAATGTTTCAAGTCTGAACTGTCTGAACTCTCCACTCACAAGTACACATGAGCACACACACACACACACACACACACACAACACACATCCTGCAACCGCTTTAAACAATCAAATATATGTAAGTACTATGTATGTATGTATGTATGTATGCATGTATGTAAAAAAAAAAAAAAAAAAAAAAAAATAAGAAACAAACTTAAGTCTTCAGGGGTAGGGCCCGACAAGCCTAGTGCTTCTCCCTAGCCCTTTTCGGACAATGCTGCAATAGCAGCTGGTAAAACGTATGCAGATGTTATGTGTCCAAAACCCGAAATAAAAAATTACTGAACTGAACTTTAAAACAAAATGTCACTTTAAACAAAATGGAAAAGTCACAGTTTAAAGGAATGAGGAATATAAAAGTCACTCTAAGGAAAGAACAGATGTGGTTTTTGTATAGTATAGTTTAGATATAGTAAGTATGGCATAATGACGGAGTTAAAATTTTATATTGTATAGTAGTGTATATAGGAAACAGTGCCTTCTCAGGAATTTAGCATGTCTATTTTTATCATGCAACTTATGTCTTCTTATTACCTGTTTTTTTCTATGTCTATTTTATTATTGTATTATTGCACAATCGATGTGGGCATGACCACCTGCATTTCACTGTATGCCCTGGTATGTATGTGACAAATAAACCGCTTGAATCTTGGATCTTGAAGTCAACGGGACCAGGTCTCCTCCCATTAGACAAAAGGCAGGTTATTCGCCGTATTGACAGCAGACAGAGGGTGCTTGTGTCCACCACTATACTCCCCGAGCCTGTAACAGGTTGTCGTCAGCTGACAGCTGCTGTGGTTTTATGGAACCCCTCGTGAATGTGTTGGCTCCATCTGTGTTGTCATGGACACGCAAGGACACAATTTGTGTGTGTGTGTCAGGGGCGTTTTTAGGGTTAGAAAACATTGGGGGCTTCAGCCCAGGGAGGGGCCCCTTTTTTTATTTATTTTTTCACACAGAAATACGCAATTTTAGAGTAATTAGAGACGAATACTAAAGAACTAGATTCAAGTTTTTTAAAGTGAGGTCCAGGTCCATGAGAGGGATATGGGCAGTCCCCATAGAAAATTCAAAGTTAACAGGACCAAATCATCAGTTTCTAATTTATTTATTTAACCTTTATTTAGCCAGATAAAACATTGATATGGTCCAAGAGGCCCCAACGAGGGTACAAATATACATACACACATACATACATATACACCAATAACAAAATAAAAAGTTAAGAATCATACACAAGCAAATAAACAAAAACATTATGCACAGCCTATGTACAAAAGAAATAAACAGTTAATCTCTAGTCTTTAGTTTTCTTCGATTGCATAAACACTCAAATCAAAAGTATTACACAATTATCAAAACCTTACACTCAAGGAGCAAAACATAGGCCCAGATTTGCACCCCTATAAGCACAAAGTCAGCATCACACTTTTTGCAAAACAATACACAGTGATTTGCAAAACACTAAACACACTTGCATTACATTACACATAGAATGTCAAATTACCACACATATGAGCCAATTGGTTAAACACAGCAATCGGATGCACAAACACACCATTGCTTAATTGTAGATACACCAATCAGGTTTAAGCACTATAAAAATGCAGCAGGTGAGTTCACCTGCCTTCAACCAAAATGGAAGGAGAGTGAAGTACTGTACACAGAACGTGAAAATATACAATACATTCACCAAAACACTACACAAGACAACCAATGATGCAGACTGATGAAAATATACATTTTCTCTCCATATACCCAAATCAGTCAACATGTCAACATGGAGAATCACAAGAAAATAATATCTTGCCAGATCCAGCTAGGCAAAGAGATAATGTCTAGTATTTTCTGTACTCCATTAAAACATTTTCTATTTTTGTTTTACTGTAATTTTAACCTGTACTGGATACAGTATTTTATGTTTGTCTTATATTTGCTGAGCTTACTGTGTTATGCATGAAAACTGGGACATGTTTTGTTGTGATTCTCCATGTTGAAATGTTGACTGATTTGGTTATATGGAGAGAACATTTATATTTTCAAGTTTCAAGTTTCTTTAATAGCTGTCATACAGAAGTACAGAATACTTTCATACAAAATGCTTCTTACTGTTACGCTCCAGAGACTGTGCTAGACAAGATAGTATCAAATAACATAGTATAGCATGTAATTTAGAAGAAGAAAATGAGGTCACAGTGTTCGGTATAGACATATGTACAATGTTCTGAGTTACCATATAATATACAATACTATGCAGTGTACTAATGTACAGTACTATATAGTGCAAAGCAGAAATGGGATGAGGTACAATTTAGGTACAATTTACAGTAAGGTGTACGAGTTGTAGTGCAATCCTTCATCAATAAATATAAAGTGTGGGGAGTGGGTGCTACAGTGTGTTTGTTTAAAGTGGGTGTGTGCTATAAAGTGTGTGGAGTGGGTGCTACAGTGTGTTTGTTTAAAGTGAGTGTGTGCGTGTGGATGTGTGTGCTATGTGCGTTTGGTGGTTTGTTGTTGTGTAGTGTTCATTGTTCGTTTAGCAGCCTGATGGCCTGGGGATAGAAGCTTCTTCTGAGTCTTTCTGTGCTCGCCTTGAGACTCCGGTATCGCTTGCCTGACCGCAGCAGTTCAAAGAGGCAGTTGTTCGGGTGACTGGAGTCTTTAATGATTCTCTTAGCCTTGCCCTTGCAACGCTTGTTGTAAATGTTCTGGAGGGTGGGGAGCCCCCCTCCAATTGTGCGTTCGGCTGAACGTGTCACTCTTTGTAGTCTGCTTCGGTCTTGTGCAGTGCTATTCCCAAACCAGGAGGTGATGTTGCCGGTCAAGATGCTCTCTATTGTACATGAGTAGAAGTTCTTAAGGATCTTCTGACTGACTTGGAACTTCCTTAGGCGCCTGAGGAAGTAGAGGCGTTGTCGTGCCTTCTTCTTCAGTCTGCATCATTGATTTGGGTATATGGAGATAAATAAATTATATTTTAATCAGTCTACAGGATTGGTCTCGTGTAGTGTTTGTGAATTTATTGTATATTTGCACATTCTCTGTGTACTTCACTTACAGTACTCTAATCACTGAGAAGTAGAATTGCTAAATGTGCTTTAGGTTAAGCACAGCAGTGTGTAACTGGTTCAAACAGAATTAAGTCATTATGAAACGTGTGTTTCATATGGTAACAAAATGTAGTTTTTATAAATTAGTGTATAGTTTGTGTTTAATTTAGCAAAGGATCTGAGGTGTTCTGATAAGTGTGTGTGGTTGTGCTAATTGTGTAGTGTTTTGAAACACCGGGCCCGGTTTACAAAATCGTGCTTAATGTCTTTGTCACAATCACTGATCCCGGATCACCTTAAATGTAAATAATAATATTTCTGACACTGGGAATTACATTCCCTGAGGTCCTTAGATGCCAAGAACATGCAAATGGACCTTATAGAAGTGGAGCAATCTTCCATTTACTTAGGTATTTATTTTTAGGTGAATTTTCTGAAAATATAGCTAGGGCCTAAGGTTAATTGACTAAGAAGCTGTAGCCATAATTCCCTAAAAGGGTAGAATAAATGTAGTCATCGTGCAGCACAAGTACAGTACAACGGAAATAAGTGTGGCATCCAACCAGAGTGCAAATGTAACTAAAGTGCGAATGTACAGGTGATTCAACTGATATATAAATTTAAATTGTGCATTTATCCAAAGCACTTTACAATAAATAAATAAAAAATCCTCATTCACCCAAATTAGTACTACTGAGTAATAGTGCTAATGACAGACTGATGTGGATATATATTAGTGCTGTGCGGTCAATTGATTAAAGTATTTAATCGCATGATTGTCCATAGTTATTTTCTTATCAACATGAGTCAACAAATGCTTGCTTTATGCAGCCATTTAACACAAGGATGACCCTCATGCATTGCAAATTTGCATCAAATTCAAAACAGTGATGTACAAAATAACTTAAAATAACTTAAAAGAAAATAATAATTTAAAACTATGAATAAAGTCCATAAAATAGGGGAATGAAAATGTTAGGAACTTGTTACATTCACCCACACAAGGGCTGAGGACTAACCCCCCCGCCCCCCCCTCTCACACACTCTCCCAGCTCTCTCTCTCTCGCCCCTTCCTCATCTCTCTCTCTCACACACTTTGAGTCAGAAACAAACATAGTATCACAGGGCTGTACAGTGCTACGAGGGCGTAGCATATTGCCCCTAAAAATAGCCTGTGCTAGTAGAGAGAAATATTTGGGGGCACCCTTGCTAGTACCGATTTCAACCCTTTCATTCGTATTTCACTCCTTTTTTTTTGAGGAATTTAAACATTGCGAACTAATCTTGGCCGTTTTCTATATCTCTTCTCTCTTGCCGTCTGCCAGAGGAGCGGGGCTGTTACTTACACACACGCGCAACTGACACTCACACATGCACACACTTGACACGTGCAACACAAGAGTAACTTGTGTTCCATGGGGAAAGACCGGTCATCACTGCATACAACTTGGTTGAATCCAAATATCTATTCAGAAACTTTGTATTATGAAATAATTCTGGGATGTATTTCCCTATGCATTGTTTGGTGAGAGTTCAGCTGACACTGTTGACACGCCCACTATGCAAAGCGTGCGCTCTCACACACTGCTCCGATCATGCATCCACTCAACTCATGGAAAATATATCAGGCTATTGTTCTAAAAGTATCTCTACTAATAAAATGAGTATTGAGCTGTTTTTAACAGCTGGGTATTGGGTGGGACATTCTGATTTAATAACTTTCTAAATAAAAGAAGAAATGTGCAGAAGAAATTATTATTTGATTGTCTTGTTGGATATGAATAAATACTGGAGTTTGATATGAAAAAATGGAAAACAGATGGAAAATAGGAAATTAAAAGTGCAGTTGAACATAAATACATATCAAAGATTGATAGTATTTTAAGTTGCTTAAAAAGGAGCAGATGGTTCAAGGTGATTAGAAGTAGTGGCAAGCCTTATCCTTCATTTGACTACAGTGCTGCTACAGGTAATGATTATGGATATATTCTACGTATTTCTAACATCAAGGCCCTGGTTACTCATTATCGCATCTTATGTCATTAACGGGATTTATAAAAAAAAATCTAAAAGTACAGTCATGGGCTACATTCACATGGCAAGCCTTGGTGCTCAATTTATTGCTCGGGTCAGATTCCAGTGTGAACTGGTCACTGCTCCTGAATTGACCGCATGTGCAAATGAACAATAAAAAAGATGGGACGTAAACATGGTCAGCTAATTAAAACGCATCTGACCTGTATCTGATTCAGGACCACATATGAAAGTGGCACAATAGAAAATATTAGATTCCATGTAATTTGTGCTGTTCACGGTTTTGGAAGAGAAAAATAACCCTCTTACACTCTGCACTATTCCTAATTATACTAACATACTCAACACTAGCACCCAAGTCTTAACACTTTGATGAACATGGTTACTCAGCTGATAAGAGTTGTACCCTTCCTACCGACTTGTCGTACAGAACTTGTAAGTCGCTTTGGATAAAAGCAGCCATAGTATCAGGCTGGAATGGCCACTTGGCACAAATGGAGCATAGCGTTTAATTTCCACTGGGGCTAAACAGGGTTTGCACTTGTGGTGCTTTAGTAACTTTAGACGACAGCATCTACCCAGTGGCTTTCCCTTTTATTCTGTTCCAAACTATTGCCATCAATGATTTTCACTATCTCGCTCTGTTTGTAGCCTCTCTGTGCCTGGTGGACTTGGCTGGCAGTGAGCGTGTGGACAAGAGTCTGTCGCAGGGGGACCGGTTCAAAGAGATGACGGCCATCAACGGCTCCCTCACCAACCTGGGCATAGTCATCCATGCCCTGGCCAACAAGGTGAGACCACATCCTGCCCTGTACTGAGGTCAAGAGGTCTTGCCACCCCAGCATTTAAAACCCTGTACCGAGGTCGAGAGGTCCTGCCACCCCAGCATTTAAAACCCTGTACTGAGGTCAAGAGTTACCCCAGCATTTAAATGCTGGCCAAATCTATCCGTTCTAAGTCTATTTCATAAACTCTTGTCTTACCCACTGCTGAATGCAGTATTGGGAGTAGAGCACTGACTTATATCAGCCTGCATCTTTAAAATAACCAATGACATAGCCAAGACCTTTTCAGCAATCTAGTATCGGAGCTTGTACTCGGATACTGATGAATGATAATTTTCTTCGGTAAGAAGAGATTTATGATTTCAATGTCCATTTTCCTCAATTTATCCAATTCAGTGAGACTACCCTTAGTTGAGCCACAGTATTTGGTTGGGAGATGATGAGGCGCAGCGGGAACGACCGACTTCAGCCTGTTTTCTAACCAGCTGTCGGAACCACAGTGTTGTGGACTAGGTCTCTCAAAATGAGTTGTAAAACAAGTCGACCTTCAGCCCAGTAACCAACGCAGGAGATTGTGTTTGTGTATGCATGCTTTATACATAATCGTTGCATGCTTTATACATGTAGTCATTACATGCTTTATACATATTGATCCGTCAACAAACGACCTCCCTCTATTGGTTAAAAGTAGGGATATTCGATATTGGCTTTTTTACCTATACCGATATTGTCCAACTCTTAATTTCCGATACCAACCAGGGTTGCAGGGTTTCCCCCCCCCCCCAAAAAACTGAATAATTTCAGGTAATTAACATTACATATCTCTTGTTGTGGTCTCTGATTTGCAGGCTCTATACAACAAGAGGTGCAAATCCAGAGCCTGCAGGATAATGAAAGACCCACCACCCCAATAACAGCCTGTTCCAGCTGCTGAGGTCAGGCAGACGCCTGCGAACCCCAGCTACTAGGACGGAGAGGCTTAGGCTAAGCTTCTTCCCCCAGGCCATCAGAGCCTTGAACAATGAACATTGAGAGACACAGAAACTGAACTATCCACACACAAGCACATACACGACACGCACGCTGAGCACGCTCACACACTAGCAGCCACTTTAACACTCATGCCGCACACTTATGGCCAGAGGAAAGGCCACTTTAAAGTAGTATAACATCAGGAACAGTGTACTGCACTACTAAAGCTACCTAGCATGTCCTATATGCTCTGTAAATACTAATGTACAGATACCGAGATGGCACACCATGTACCTGTTTATTGCACTGTTTTATTGGATTCTATTAATATGTTGTACCACTGTATTTCTATTGGATTCTATTATATGTTGTACCACTGTATTGCACATCGTCGCGGGCAAGACCAGCCGCATTTCATTGTATACCTGTATGCCGTGACAATTAAAACTCTTGACTTGACTAACACAACACTTACTTTTGACAATAAATAAAATCAGAATTTGTTCTTACTTGCTTGGGTAAATAAATGAGAATTGTACCGATAATTTCCGATATCACATTTTAATGCCAATATCGGCCGATAATATCAGACATCCCTAGTTAAAAGTATATCTCCTGTGATTCATGTACATGGTAGTTCTACTTGAGTTGCATTAAGCTCTGGTCGGACCATCCTCACTTGAATATGTCATCAGGCCTACATAAACACCCATCACTTATTTAAACTACAACATTCACGTATCCAATTAACAACAGGGGCGTTTAGGGTTAGAAAACATTGGGGGCTTCAGCCCTTTTTTTTATTTTTATTAAACACAGAAATACGCAATTTTAGAGTAATTAGGGATGAATACTGAATAACTAGAATCATTATAGGTTCTCAAAGTGAGGTCCAGGTTCATGAGGGATCTGGGCAGTCCCCATCGAAAATTCAAAGTTAACAGGACCAAATCATCAGTTTCTTATTTATTTAACCTTTATTTAGCCAGATAAAACATTGATCTGGTCCAAGAGGCCCCAACAGGAGTACAAATATACATACACATATATATATATACTGTACATATACACACATACACCAATAACAAAATAACAGTTAAGAATCATACACATAAGCAAATAAAAAACATATGCACAGCATGTACAAAAGAAATAAACAGTTCATCTCTAGTCTTTACAGTTTTCTTCAATTGCATAAACACTCAAATAAAAAGTATTACACAATTATCAAAAACTTACTCAAGGAGCAAAATATAGGCCCAGATTTGCACCCCTACAATGTCAGCCTCACACTTTTTGCAAAACAATACACAGTAATTTGCAAAACACTAAACACACTTGCATTACATTAGACAGAATATCAAATTACCACACATATGAGCCAATTGGTTAAACACAGCCATCAGATGCACAAACACACCATTGCTTAATTGTAGATACACCAATCAGGTTTAAGCACTATAAAAATGCAGCAGGTGAGTTCACCCGTCTTCAACCAAAATGGAAGGAGAGTGAAGTACTGTACACAGAGAACGTGAAAATATACAATACATTCACCAAACACTACACAAGACAACCAATGATGCAGACTGATGAAAATATACATTCTCCCATTTTCCCAAATCAGTAAACATGTCAACATGGAGAATCACAACAAAAAAGTATCTTGCCAGATCCAGCTAGGCAAAGAGATAATGTCTAGTATTTTCTGTTAAAAAAATTCAAAATGGTTTTTGTTTTACTGTAATTTTAACTAGTACTGGATACAGTATTTTATGTTTGTCTGATATTTGCTGAGCTTACAGTACATAGTAGCATGAAAACTGGGACATGTTTTGTTGCGATTCTCCATGTTGAAATGTTGACCGATTTGGTTATATGGAGAGAACATTTATATTTTCATCAGTCAGCTTCATTGATTTGGGTATATGGAGAGAAAATGTTATTTTTTTCATCAGTCTGCATCATTGATTTGGGTATATGTAGATAAATAAATTATATTTTCATCAGTCTACAGCATTGGTCTTGTGTAGTGTTGGTGAATTTATTGTATATTTGCACATTCTCTGCGTACTTCACTTACAGTACTCTAATCACTGAGAAGTAGAATTGCTAAATGTGTTTTAGGTTAAGCACAGCAGTGTGTGTAATTGGTTCAAACAGAATTAAGTCATATGAAACGTGTGTTTCATATGGTAACAAAATGTAGTTTTTATAAATTAGTGTATGGTTTTGACAAGTGTTTAATTTAGCAAAGGATCTGAGGTGTTCTGATAATTGTGTGTGTGGTTGTGCTAATTGTGTGTTTTGAAACACCGGGCCCCGTTTTCAAAATCATGCTTAGGCAATCGAAAAAAAAACTGTATTGTGTGTTTCATTATATGCATATGTTTCAGTCTTCTCATAAAAAATTTTAATTTTTGGGTCTTTTCCTGCCTTTGGTCCGCTTTGCATTCACATCTCAAATGAACCGCAGCAGGGTTCACTTGCAAGAGTGAATGAGCTTTCACACCACCCCAAACCAACCGGACTATCCGAGGAAATGAACCAAGCTTATTATAGGACACTGGACATGGGTATGGATGGCTCCAGGTGCTGCTGCGTTAAAGTGCACATCTTCAATACCTATCTGTACTATTTAAAAGCACAGTGCAGGACACACTCAAAGGTTATCGCAGCTCAGAGATGGCAGTGGACATGTATGACAGGACAAAGGCCATATGTAATGGCCTTTGGATTGAGGAACATACTACCAGCCAAAGGAGGAAGCAGAAAAGGATGGACGAGTATGTAGTTAAGTTGAGTCATCTTGTGGCACAAGCTCAGACCTCATGGAGATCAGCTGAGACAGAGACTGTTCTATCCAGTCGTCGACAGAATGCTGCAAGAGCTTGAGAGCAGGTTCTCATGAGTTGGATAACAACTTATGAGAGGCATACAGGCATGTTATCCAGCCTCAGACCAGTTTCTCTCAGTGGAATTGCTGCAACCCCTCACCACACATTATAATATCCAACTATTGCCAGAGGAGATCACAGTTGCAAAGTGTTTCCTGGTCAGGACAGGCAGAGATGCAGTCCCTACTATCCAAAGTGTCTTTTCCCTCCTGGATGATAATAATAATAATATATTATATAATATTTTTATCTTAACATATATTTTTTTAAATGAGAAGCAAACCACCATTCTTCTTACTCAATTCATTTTTATATTTAGAGGCAGCCTAATTTATCTAAAAGATGCACATGCTACTGTTTCCGTTTGTTTATTAAAACTGGTTGATGGGCCAATGCAATGCTGTTATTATAGGATACAATGGTGAATGGTGTCATTTTGATTTATTGTCTGTCAGCTGAGCTGATCAACGTTCTGAAGGATTATCTGAACTTCCGATTCTGAAGTGCCTATTTATGTGCAATGCCCTTTGATTTAGTCTATTAAAAATAATAATTGAACATAATAACTGAACATTTTAACTGAATTTAAACTGAAGCAGAAAATAACTATTATAATAAAAATTCGAAAATGATTTTGGTTGTCATGCACATCCCTAATATGGAGAATTCGTCACATCATGCATTCCAGAGCTTGTAATCTGGCCATGTCTTGCAGTGTGAATTTGGCATTACATTTTGCTCTAAGAGGTATTAAGTCTTAAATGTAACTTGTTGAAACCTGCAGCTACGATGTTGACCTTTTAATAAGTGTTTTTATTTTGTTACAGGTGAACAAGTGTGTCATTGCCACAGCCAACAAGTCATCATCTGACCAAGAGTTGACTGTCTAACCCTGACCAAGAGTCGACAGTGTCCCTTGCACCCCCCCCCCCCCCCAATATTTTTAGCATGTTTGTTTTTACCTGTAACTGCTGTAAAAAAAAAAAAAAAAAAAAATTAAAAAATACTTTATTATTTCCCCTGCAGGCTGATGTTCGTCAACATCTCCCCGGAGCTGGACAGCTTTGGGGAAACTGTCAACTCTCTGCGATTTGCCAGCAAGGTCAGTGACCTTCAGTTTGACTTTCTAATATGGAGTAGGGATGAGTTAGAATATTAGAATTTTTGAATAGTCTTGACAGTCGCCACATCGATTTTCATGTCCGAGTCGAATATTTTTATCTTAACATATTTTTTTTTAAATGAGAAGCAAACCACCATTCTTACTTAATTTTTATATTTAGAGGCAGCCTAATTTATCTAAAAGATGCACATGCTACTGTTTCCGTTTGTTTATTAAAACTGGTTGATGGGCCAATGCAATGCTGTTATTATAGGATACAATGGTGAATGGTGTCATTTTGATTTATTGTCTGTCAGCTGAGCTGATCAACGTTCTGAAGGATTATCTGAACTTCCGATTCTGAAGTGCCTATTTATGTGCAATGCCTTTTGATTTAGTCTATTAAAAATAATAACTGAACATAATAACTGAACATTTTAACTGAATTTAAACTGAAGCAGAAAATAACTATTATAATAAAAATTCGAAAATGATTTTGGTTGTCATGCACATCCCTAATATGGAGAATTCATCACATCATGCATTCCAGAGCTTGTAATCTGGCCATGTCTTGCAGTGTGAATTTGGCATTATACAACGGCATGCAAATTTCTCGATTCTGATTGGCCATTTACACGTCTTTATTGGCAACAATCCACGGTCCTGGGCTCAGGACCCGCCCACAACCGAATCACATAATCACTCCGCCGGCTCACTCCGGGAGAATGTTGATAGCGGCCAGAATGTTGATAGCGCCATAAGCCCATAACGACTAAATATGAAGCGATTCTGTCAAGGGGAATGTGTTAGTCCTTTAAACAATGTTGGATGATGTAATTGATGAGTCTTGAGTCAATCTAGAACAAAAGAAAAATCGCGGATTGATTGATAGATTAATTGATTGATTTAAAAATTTCTACTTCCTTCCCACTGACTGCAGCGTTCACTCTCACTGTCCGACGCTGGCGTACCCACAAACACACACACACTCCTGTCTGCAACAGCGGGGGAGTCAGACTGAGAGAGAAGCAGCGCTGTTTTAAGTGAGCATGGTCTATTGAATTGATTGATTGCTAATTTTATTACTGTACCCCTGGTTTCCAACTGGTTAAGTTTAGGCTAAAAGAAATAAATAAAAAAATAGGGCGAAGAAAACGTTTTTCCTATAGGGCAAAGAAAACCTTTTAATTTGTTTTACCTACTTTATATAGAAGCATCTAAGAATGAAGTTATATGGAAAGTAGGTCTGCATTCCCTTAACAATTGTGTGTATTGAGCCGTACTGTATTGTACCCATTCTGCATCTGGTAATAAAATTTTCAATCAATCATTCCAATAATACACAGTTTGATGTGTTAGTTGGTTGGATGCACTTCAAGCTGCTTCCACATGGAGGCAACTTGTCTTTTTTGTAGTTGTGGGAACTACTTTTTCTGGCGGATGGTTCTCAATAAATCTTCGATTAATGTGTGTTTATTGTATAGAAATAAGGTTGGATGAATCTGGCAGTTGTATAAAAGCTTTACACCACTTGCAGTCGTGGTTTGTGACCAATAAACCATGCCTAGGGGGGTTCTAACGACCCTCGGCTGCGCCTCGGGCCTAACAACCACCCCTAGGCATGGTTTATTGGTCACAAACCACTCCTGCGCGTGATGTAATGCTTAATTACATTTTGCTCTAAGAGGTATTAAGTCTTAAATGTAACTTGTTGAAACCTGCAGCTACGATGTTGACCTTTTAATAACGGTGTTTTTATTTTGTTACAGGTGAACAAGTGTGTCATTGCCACAGCCAACAAGTCATCATCTGACCAAGAGTCGACAGTCTCCCTTGCACCCCCCCCCCCCCCCCCCCACGCACACCATTAAGGGATAGTGCTTCTCTTTTACACCCCCCTGTTTATGCTAATGTTTATGGCTTATCCAACTCATGAGAACCTGCTCTCAAGCTCTTGCAGCATTCTGTCGACGACTGGATAGAACAGTCTCCGTCTCAGCTGATCTCCATGAGGTCTGAGCTTGTGCCACAAGATGACTCAACTACAGTGGCGGACTGGGACACAAATTCAGCCCGGGACATTCAGACGCTTACTCTTGTTTTTATATTTTTAATAATAATAATAATAATAAATTTGATTTATAAGGCGCCTTTCAGGACACTAAAAATAAAAGTCCACAAATCGGTGAATGCAAAAATTATAGGATCAAATGAAAACTACTTACTAAAAATGGATGTTTAAAAGTACTAAAAACCAACAAATACCAAACACTAACAAACATTCAGCACAGACAATGGGGATGCTGACATCAAAAAAAAATAAAAAAATTAAACATTTTTTTTTTTTAGATCCGGGGCTAGGAGAAAAACATCCAGGGCTAAAGCCCCGGAAGCCCAGGGCTAACGACGCCACTGATCCACAAGTAAATTTCATAACTAGTTAGATTTACCACAATTTTTTTTTGTGCTTCGTTTGTGGTCTTGTCTTTCAGGATAGCCATATTCCCTACAGGAGCAGCAAGCTGACCTACCTGCTGCAGGGCTGCTTGGGAGGGAACAGCAAGATGTAAGCTTCACTTACTTGACTTCTTTCAGTTTTGATGGACTCTTCATTTATTTTGACTCATGAATGCATACTAGGGATGGGCAGGAGTCATAGACGTAACTTTAGCAGAGGGGCTGGATATAGGAGGATGTTAGTAAAGTGTGACAACTTGCGCCAGAGCCAGATTTCGGCTTCAGTGGCTAAACATTTATGGTGGTAATATTTTTAGCATGTTTGTTTTTACCTGTAACTGCTGTAAAAAAAAAAAAAAAAAAAAAAACTTTATTATTTCCCCTGCAGGCTGATGTTCGTCAACATCTCCCCGGAGCTGGACAGCTTTGGGGAAACTGTCAACTCTCTGCAATTTGCCAGCAAGGTCAGTGACCTTCAGTTTGACTTTCTAATATGGAGTAGGGATGAGTTAGAATATTAGAATTTTTTAATAGTCTTGACAGTCGCCACATCGATTTTCATGTCGAGTCGAATATTTTTATCTTAACATATATTTTTTTAAATGAGAAGCAAACCACCATTCTTACTTAATTTTTATATTTAGAGGCAGCCTAATTTATCTAAAAGATGCACATGCTACTGTTTCCGTTTGTTTATTAAAACTGGTTGATGGGCCAATGCAATGCTGTTATTATAGGATACAATGGTGAATGGTGTCATTTTGATTTATTGTCTGTCAGCTGAGCTGATCAACGTTCTGAAGGATTATCTGAACTTCCGATTCTGAAGTGCCTATTTATGTGCAATGCCTTTTGATTTAGTCTATTAAAAATAATAACTGAACATAATAACTGAACATTTTAACTGAATTTAAACTGAAGCAGAAAATAACTATTATAATAAAAATTCGAAAATGATTTTGGTTGTCATGCACATCCCTAATATGGAGAATTCGTCACATCATGCATTCCAGAGCTTGTAATCTGGCCATGTCTTGCAGTGTGAATTTGGCATTACATTTTGCTCTAAGAGGTATTAAGTCTTAAATGTAACTTGTTGAAACCTGCAGCTACGATGTTGACCTTTTAATAAGTGTTTTTATTTTGTTACAGGTGAACAAGTGTGTCATTGCCACAGCCAACAAGTCATCATCTGACCAAGAGTTGACTGTCTAACCCTGACCAAGAGTCGACAGTGTCCCTTGCACCCCCCCCCCCCCCCCCACCGCACGCACAACATTAAGGGATAGTGCTTCTCTTTTACACTCCCCTGTTTATGCTAATGTTTATGTCTTACTCTTGTTTTTATATTTTTAATACCGTGTTTAGGACTGTTTTTATATTAAGATCTAGGACTGTCGGCTAGCACCTAGGGCTGCATTTTTTTTATTTCATTTGACAAAGATCATTCTATATTGAGTTGAGTTGGGTTAGACAGTCCAACTGACCCCGACCCAGAAGTTGAGTTGGGTTGAGCAGCCCAACTGATCTTCTTCTTGGCCCCGTAACTCAAAGCGGAGCATAGGCCGACTCTTCTCCATCCAGCACGCTTTGGGCCCTATTCTCCGCCTCTCCCCAGCTGGTACCACGTTTCTGTAGCTCTGCCTCAGTGTCCCGCCTCCAGCTGTTTAATACTGTGTTTAGGACTGTTTTTATATTAAGATCTAGGACTGTCGGCTAGCACCTAGGGCTGCATTTTTTTTTTCGTTGTAAAAATGACAATAAATAATCTTTTTGGCAGCATCCCCATTGTCTGTGCTGAAGGTTTGTTATTTTTCTTTAGATTTTTAGTACTTTTAAACATCGATTTTTAGCAAGTTTATTTGATCCTATATAATTCTCATTCACCGATTTGTGGACTTTTTTTTTTTTTTTTTTTTTTTAAACTTCGCTGGCTCTTTTTTGCGTTTATCGCATTTACTCTGGTCAAGAATCACCCACAGAAACAGGCTGAAGGGGTACAGATGGGGGGGAAGACACTCTGGGAAAGGCACGGCTGCAGTCCGGGATTCGAACTCGCTAAACCCCAGATCCGTGACGAGCACGGTTGTCCCCGGCGCCGAAATAGCGCTAGAGGTACGCGGTGAGCTACTGGAGCTCCCCGACTTTTTTTTTTAGTGTCTTGAAAGGCGCATTATTATTATCATCCAGGAGGGAAAAGACACTTTGGATAGTAGGGACTGCATCTCTGCCTGTCCTGGCCAGGAAACACTTTGCAACTGTGATCTCCTCTGGCAGTAGTTGGATATTGTAATGTGTGGCGAGGGGTTGCAGCAATTCCACTGAGAAACTGGTCTGAGGCTGGATAACATGCCTGTATGCCTCTCATACGTTGTTCTCCAACTCATGAGAACCTGCTCTCAAGCTCTTGCAGCATTCTGTCGGACTGGATAGAACAGTCTCTGTCTCAGCTGATCTCCATGAGGTCTGAGCTTGTGCCACAAGATTACTCAACTACATACTCGTCCATCCTTTTCTGCTTCCTCCTTTGGCTGGTAGTATGTTCCTCAATCCCAAGGCCATTACATATGGCCTTTGTCCTGTCATACATGTCCACTGCCATCTCTGAGGTGCGATAACCTTTGAGTGTGTCCTGCACTGTGCTTTTAAATAGTACAGATAGGTATTGAAGATGTGCACTTTAACGCAGCAGCACCTGGAGCCATCCATACCCATGTCCAGTGTCCACTGACAAAGACATGCTCATGATAAAATATAATAATATTTAATCGAACCCTGGTTAATTTCCTCGGATAGTCCGGTTGGTTTGGGGTGGTGTGAAAGCTCATTCACTCTTGCAAGTGAACCCTGCTGTTCATTTGAGATGCAAAGCGGACCAAAGGCAGGAAAAGACTCTAATCTAATATTTTTTTTATGAGAAGACAATATAATATCGATTGCTTAAGTCAACCAGCTCCAACGATCCATCAGAGATAGTTAGTCTTCACTTGGAAAGGCTTCATAAATGACTGGCCCATGCGAGCGTTGTAGAGGACAGTTATAGTCAAATTACCTTTGGAAATATATAAATAGCCCTACAACCCAATATATATAGTATGCCCTACAACCATCCAATATTAATATCTATATAATCATCATCTAGCCATGTAGGTGACAATATTTTATATAGGATGAGAAGCAAGCCATACATTATATATAACCCTACAACCAGCAACCAAATTAACAGCATCTATAAATTCCATAATATAAATGACTTAAACAAGTGCATGCCATACATTATTGTGGACCTATACAAGGGAGACAAGAGTTGGTGGTCTCTAACAGGTGGTGTTAAAGACCTAACCAGCTCATGAACTGACCTCCCAGCCCCGCTCCTCGAGGCTCTGGGCCACCTTGAAGACCTGCCGCACGGCTCTGGGGATGACTCCTCTGGTCTCGTCCGCCTCGCCTCCCTCCATGGTGAAGGTCTTCCCGCTGCCCGTCGGACCGTAAGCGAAGCAGCAAACATTGTAGCCATCCAGCACTGACTGCACCAGCTGAGATATCTCCTCAAACACCTGAGGGAACGGAGCAGAAAACAAGATATCTCCTCAAACACCTGAGGGAACGGAGCAGAATACAGCAGAGAGATCTCCTCAAACACCTGAGGGAACGGAGCAGAATACAGCAGAGAGATCTCCTCAAACACCTGAGGGAACGGAGCAGAATACAGCAGAGAGAATAGAGATCTCCTCAAACACCTGAGGAACGGAGCAGAATACAATTGTATTGGCCTATTAGTCATGGTGGTTTCATTAGAGATGTCTGCATCAATAGTCTATGAACGCTACATGAAGTGTGCGACATGTTGGCACAATTTGGAACTACAAACACAAAACCCGCTATTTAAAATGTTAGTAAGTCTAAACTAGTTTAACACAACAAAGTGTTCAGTTCACACCTCACAGGATTTCAGAGTAAGATTTCTGTTTCAGTGGCACAAACGAGCACTTAGTGATAAGTGCTTGAGTAATGGATTACTCACCCAACCCTAGTATATGGCCTAGCAAATGGGTGGGGATAGGAAAATAAAAATGTATCATAAATGTTTTGCTAGAGTTTATTTCCCATCAATAAACCAACAGGATATAACCCAATTACATGGTTAAACACACAAAACACCGATTGCGGCTTTAAAGAGTTGGAATGTGTGATGTCATTATGATATGATTGGGTTACTACAACTCTGTACATACATCTGATTAGCACTATTACATACTCTGTAGTACCAATGTATATATATTTTATAACCAGTTTGATCATCTGTACATTGTATATTACTATTGCACATTTGTACTCTGGTTGGATGCCAAACAACTTCTCTTCGTTGTACTGCATGACGACAATACATTTGAAGCGTTGGCCAGGGTAGAGACTCACCTCCTCAGTCTTGGCCAGTGTCAGGGCCTTGTTGTCATGGACAGGCAGCTGGATGTGGTCCATCTGACCCCTGGCCGTTGGGGGGCGCACTCTGCAAAAGACCCTGATGTTTCCCTGCAGGGGACAAGAGACCTGGTTAGTCAGGGGCCGGGCACCCGTTTGGTTGTTGAAAACATATGGGGAGGGGGAAACTGGACTACCGGGGGGGGGGGGGGGGGGGCACGACAACTGGACTACCAGAGGGGGGGGAAACAACAACTGGACTACCAGAGGGGGGGGGGGGAACCAACTGGACTACCAGAGGGGCGTAAACGACCAGTTATTTTTTTAACGACACATCCGACCCACTCAAAATGGCCCTGCGACCCACCAGTTGAGAATCACTGCTTTAACACCATATTTGATCCATTTATTACCAAAAGATTTGCACTACCCCTCTACCTCATTTTGTACAGCGTTAGTCTTGTGAACCTGCCTTGAGCTCCTGGACGGTGTTGTGGAGGAAGCGGCGTGCCATCTCACTGGTGAGGATCTCGTCGCTCTGCTGGGTGATCGTGTCCCTCTGGTGGGCCATCGTGTCCTCCATGGAACAGACCACCGCCGTCGGCCAGAGTGGCCTGGCAGTCCGACAAGGTCGAGCTCTGAACAGACATCCGGGTCTGGAGGGAGAGATGGGGGTCCCTTAAAGATTTTTTACAATTTCTTAACTCTGTATAAAATATTGTAATTGGATCATTTGCGTGACTCATGTTTTGGGAGATTTAAACAGCCGGTTAAAATACACGTTTCCGACGGAGTCTTCATGCTTTCGAAACCAATAAAATCACCATGTTTCCTAGGATGTTCGTAAACTATAAAGCCAGACTTGACTTTTTTATTACCATCATTATCATTAGTGATGGGTACAACAGTCCAGACTGAAAAGGACAGAATAGAACAGGGTATTTGCGGATTTCAACAAGTTAAATGTAAGAATTGTAATACCTTTTTAATACCACAGAGAGTTAAATGTAATACCAATTGCACAACCATACTAATACCTTTAAAGGCCTTAAATTGAGAATTATAAATGCAATACTTTAATACACCGCAGACAGCCAGACACCGTGCAACACAATGCATCCTATTATGTTGTGCTGTAAGCAAGTCATCGGCTCAATTTGAATAGGAGCATTCGTTTATAAATAACACGTTTCAGCACAGAAATTCATGTGAACACAGGGAAAACATGAATAGCCACATGGAATAGGACAGATAAGGACAAGTATGTACCTTGACATGGTGGAGCTCTGTCACCAGGCTGTCCATTAGGGTCTGAAGGACCCGGTGTTGCTCCCTGCAGGCTGGCGTTGGCCCGCTGAAGCTCCTCACATTCCCCTGTCACCTGCTGCAGCTGCTCCCTCACCCCCAACAGAGGCTGTAGCTCCTCCTCTTTGTGACTGAAAGAGGACAAGGACCACACCAGCTGCCGTTGATTATCCCCATCTTCGCACAAACACCAACCGCTGTTATCGGTTGGATAATGCTAAGCTAGCAGATGTTCACACCCAACAGGTGTACTATCCATGCTCTATCGCTCCCTGCAACTATTCACACCTTGCAGGATGTCAGAGAGTTTTGTTTCACACAAACCGGTACTTGGTGGTAAACAAATCTAAATAAAAAAAAATATTTAAAGAATAGAGCACCCTCAAAAACCACTTAAGTTACGTTGAAACTGAGCCTATTAAGTAATTGATTATTCACACCCATCCCTAATATATTTACTAGTTACGCTGCTGGTCAGTATGACTTACTACCATAGTGTCTTTATTTATACATATTAATACAACTCTGTAAATACATCAGATTAGCACCAATATATATATTTTATACTCAGTTTAATCACATGTACATTCTATATTACTATTGCACTTTACGGTTACATTTGCACTCTGGTTGGATGCCAAACTTTGTTGTTGTACTGCTGTATAATGATAATACATGTGAATCTAATGTGAAAATAAACTACAAAATGCAGAGGTTTACCCAAGTTGGGTCTGGAGTAGTTTAACATCTAGCTCCTTTTTGATGACCATCTGCCAGGTCTGGGCCGTAGAAGCGGTCAGCTTCTCGTTGGCCTCCGTGAGAGAGCCCATGTTCCCCTGGTAGGTCAGGATCTTCAGTTTCATGTCTGTGATCTTACCCTTCAGGTCCCAGGCATGCCTGCGGGTGGCCCCCCCGGCCGCACCACCAACACCTGTGGCTGAAGATAAATTACACCATCCCATCAATTAATTAGGGTTGAACAATTAATCTGAATCTCATCTAAACCACAACATGGCCCTAGTGCAATCGCCAAATGGTACATGTGTAAATTCTGTGCTGTAGATGATCCAGCCTACAAATGTCTTCTACAGATTAACCTCTTAACATGCAACGGCCTGGCCCCTCTTGAGGACGATTTGCACACTGGCACGACGTGCCACTTTGCCGACCTCTAGCGGCTCGGGTGTGCATATTTTTAATACAATATATAGATCGAATTAAATCCCCATTTGTTGCCCGTCGATTGCCGAAATCCGTTCAGCGGTTCGCGAGTTACATGCCGATATGAGAGGTGCGCCGAAGTACACGGCAGACTATTTTTTCAAATACCACTCCCGAGCCTCTGCCGATCATTTGGCGATCTTGAAAATTATTGGACAGGGTTGTAACTAGGGATGGGCGTGAGTAATCGATTGACAGATTACTCACGGCTATGAGAAAATGCGATCTTTCAGCCAACAACAGCCAGCCAGCTACTGCACTATGAACTGCCAGCCAGCTAGCTACCCGAATCCACAACAGCCAGCCGTACAAAATAGTCTCAGCCAACAATCACGATTTGTACAGTTAGTTAGCTCCACTCCATTCCAAATTAAGGTAGCCAGCCAGCATAGCCCGTATTAGTTAGCTACAGTTGCTAGGTAGCCAACGTTAGCCAACGGCTGCAAAAACCAAACGCCAATGATGTTATAATCAGTAGCTAGCCAGCTAGATAACATTAGACAATGCTGTGTATTAAACTAAAGTGAAAGTTTACTGGGCCATTTTGTTTAATGCTTCAGTGATGTTAAAAGGGGAACTGCATGCTTGCTATTGTGGTACCATTGACGGCATTTCATAACCAATATGCCAGTCAAATGGTACCACACTATCTTCAGAGCGAATGTTGACAGATGGGTCTGTGAGGGGGAGGGGCAATGAGGGCACTGCAAGCAGCGTGTGTGCGTCAACAACTTGCTGTAGGAGGAGAGAAGACAAGAGTAATCTATCACTACTCGAGTACATCATGCGATCAACTGGATTTTTTTTTTAATAAAATGCCCATCCCTAGTTGTAACCAATGAGTCTGGAATCAGGGATCTAGGTGAAAAGTCATGAGCGCAAACGGGAAGAGAAATTTCCGCAGAATGCATTGGAGTCAGAGGAAAACGTTTTCTGCAGCCTAGTTTTTTTATAACCAAAATCTCTCCCAATCACTCATTTCCGAACAGACTTATACAATTTTGACATGTACTACACAAGACTTCGGGCTATGGACCCAATGTGTTTTCAGAAATACCACCAACTACTACAGAAAGACATGAGTAACAAGTTTTTCTACAACTCAAGTTCAGACCCATGTTACTCTAAAAGTGACAAAGACAGTCCTACAGAGTTACCATCAAGTCTGATGGAAAGAGCGTCCAGCTCACTTGTGTTATAAGTAGGGCTGCAACGATTAGTCTACATAATTGACGACGATCATACAAACTCGTCGACGCAGATTATTTTTTTTGCACTACCCATCTTTGTGAAAGTAGCTTCTCAGCTCTGGTCCAGCTGAAGACAAAGCAGAGGAACAGATTGGACATTGAGCATGACCTCAGAGTTGCTTTGTCTACCATCACCCCAGACTTTGAGACTCTGTCAGGAGCAAACAACTTCCCCAGTTATCCCATTAGTTCCCTGGGATGTTAAGCTAAGAAGTCTGCTAAGAAGGATATATTATTATTTCATTGTGTTTTTAGCCCTAGTTGCACTTTTGTTGCAACCCCACCAGTTATCCCATTAGTTCCCCCAAACTTACTGTCGGTCTGTTATGTTAAGCTAAGAAGTCTGCTAAGAGCCGCACCCACAGGAAGCAGAGATGGAGGGTGTGACAGAAATCGACAGATAGTCGACTACCAAAATAATCGTTAAGTTGCAGCCCTAGTTATAAGCAAAGTAGACACGCATAATAGTTAACCTTCTGTGACCAGGACATCTGGGTCACACGTTTCAGTAGGGGTGGGAGAAATCATTGATTCGTTTAATAATTGTGATGGGGCCCGCTCACTATAATCTACATGACCAAAACCAGGAACGGATGTGGAACCCGACCCGCCACACATTCAAAACATTACACAAGTCTGATGTCATCTCACCCCCGGAAGGACCAGCAACGACGGCAGCAGCGCGTGGAGGCCGGACCGGCTTGGCTACACGAGACAAGGAGAGAGAGCAGAGGAGTTCACATTTCTGTTCACAAGTTGTACTGCAAGACAGAGGAAATCAAGACACGCCGAGTGGTTCTTGGTGCACAACAACCTGGGTCTACGTCGACAAAGCACACAAGAGTGCTGGTCTTGGGTCAGTGCACAGGGGAAATTCGCGACATGACCGTAGTTAAGGTAACAAGGTTGGAACCAACTCTAGATCAGCATTCGCAGTAAGAATGTGATGTCCAAAATCTCAATTCTCTGGCTTCACAGCATCAAAACAAGCAGAAGAGAAATAAGGGAAAGACGAAGGAACTCAAAATAGTTTGAGAAAATCTTAGGTTGACTTACAAATACGCGGCTTGTTAGACGCCACAGGGGCGACACTGGCTGTAGGCTCCGACCTTGCGCATCCTCTTCTGCAAAAACAAAATTAAAACAGTTTTGAACAATACAGCAGCAATAGATTTTATATGCCATGCGATTTGATGTGCTTATTTCTGTAGTACACTCGACTTGACCGTAGATGGAAACCTCAGTTGCCTTTATAGTTTAAATAAAGGTTTGATAAGATAAAAAGAGATATAGTAATAACATAACTGGTACTAGATACAATATGGTGGAATCCATGTATGACGACTTTAACAGATATAAAAAGTCCCGACACAGGTGTTTGTATGTCTATAGATTATAGTCCCACTCCCAACTAACATTAGCTGGTTGGGGGTCAGTGTTGGTGGCCACCAGGGTCCTTTTGCCAGACATCACAGGTAACCGGGACACGTTCTGGAAAGAGAAAAACAAACTCTTAGCCTTAACACGTACACAGCCATTTCATTTTTTACGTTCGCTTTTCTATAGCGCATATAAAAATGAGCTCAACCTCCTTAACGTTGCTCATCTTGAAGAGTAGTCAATCGTCAAAAATAGAACAGGTATGGAAGTGATGTCTGCAGGTACATACACAAAGAGACCAAATGCATTAAGCGTACCGACCTGAATCATAATGCAATTGAAACAGTATAGGTTGAAGTTTTGTTCGAAAGGGCTAAGACTGTACTAGTCAGCACAATCTACATTCTACAGACCACCAGAACAGAGTGGCTTTTATGATACACTGGATGGGTGTTTAGCTGGGGTTGAAGATGTAGGAAAAATTCTGATGGGGACTGGAACACGGATATGCACCGAAAAGAAGCACCCGTTTCCAAGTCCTTCAGCAGGTTGTGATCTGCACTGTTGTCAAGAGTGTGTGATTCAACACAAACCACTAGATCTCCTCTCTGGTAAGAATACCCTGAAGACTAACAGGAGCACTCATTCAAGGGTATGACTATGCTTGCACCTCAAAGGCACAAAACAAAGACTACAAACATCACAAAACAAACAGGTCAGACTACTGCTTGACCTTAATCCTAGAACCCACCTCACCCCTGCCCATTTCGACATCCTAGGATGGCTTAGAGTAGACGACAGTACAGCAGCTTGCAATGGGCCTCGTCTACAAGATACACTACCAAGATTACCCATGTCCCAAATGTCATTGAATACCACGACACCAGAGGGAGCTCCACAAATCATGTTCAACCCAGATTCTGCTCAAACAAGGGACTAAACACGTTTCGCAATTATGCCACATCAATGTGAAACGCCCTACCCACAGCTGTAAAGGAATGTGAATCACTACCCACTTTCAAAACCACTCTCAAGGAGCACTGCAATTAGGAGACCGCTATTCGAAACTGGCCCCCGTAAATGTCCAAACCCAGTTTCTGAAACAACAAGTGACAACGTGAGATATTAATCACTGTGCATTTAGTTTCATAACACGAGTGGCCAATAGTAACGTACGGGTAAATAAGATTAGATTCAAATGTATCGTCATCACACAGCACAACGAAAACACGTTCAGCATCTTGGGACCAAGTAAGGTTTCGTCAATAATCCAATGTTAGCCTCCACCGCCCACCCCCTACCAACCTCATCCAATGTACAGTTACCCTCCACCTACCAACCTCATCCAATGTACAGTTTCTTAGTCAAATGTATATACTCTAAAAATGTGTAGATGTAGCAGTACTGTCTATCTGTATGTCATGCATGTCCTGATGAATTGAAAATGGGGGTCCCTGATTGTAAACAAGACGAAAGTCTCTCTGGTCTGCATCCCCTTAACAATTGTGTGTATCGAGCTGTACTGTACCGGGGAAAGGTGCATGTATGGATGCAATACATCTTGATTATGCCAATAACAGTAACAACCTAATAAACCAAGGTCCTAAACATTATGCCAATAGCAGTAACCATACCACAAATTAAACAAAAGGGAAAAAAATAAATTTGGAAGAGGATAATTGTAAATGTTTAAGGACCTTCTTTTTTTTCATTACAGCCCTAACAAATATATGTATTAAAAATATCCCTCGTCTAATAGATATCCTGACCCATTTTAAGTGGAACATAAAAACATTTTCTAAGATGGCACTTGGTGAGGGGTTCAATAAGCCTCCTTTGGGACTGTATACAGGAGCAGCCTTCACATGAGAGAAAGTGACATCGCACAAATTAACATGAAGGCGCTGGGAGCGAGTTAGCAAGGCATTAAGGTGCTGCAAGTGGTATATATTTTGTTATGTTAAAATAGCTCTACAATCCAACAGCCATCACTTACAGATGTTGGTAAGTAAGATGGCTCTCCCAGTCCCACCTGTTCTGCAGTAAGAATAAAATAAATGTTATGGTATCCCATCCCAACATCACCTATAGTCAGGATAGAACTCTACACTGCAAAATGGTCAAATAATCTGTAAAATAATCTGTCAATGCAGTTAGCAAATTTGTCTTTGAAAGATTCTTATAAGTAAAAAATATCTAGGATCCTCCTGATAGAATACAGGAAGGGATATTGCGGAAAAAAAAATCTGGTTACTGGAGGGAGGGACTGGGAGACCCATGCTACTGAACAAACAATCAGTGATGGCCATCAGAATGTAGAGCCATTTAACACATTTTAACTAAATAAATACCCTTTGATGATGGCTTTACTATTAATATTAGGTATTGGAATAGACTTAAATATAAACACATGTCAAACCTGTTCAGATAGTTGGCCCTCTTCAGTTGATGGGAATTAAGTTGCAGCAAAACAACCTACTGCAAGAGGGGAACACAGACATGTTTGTATTCCTTACATAATATGGTAAGTTTATTCACTTTTACTAGACATTCCTTTTTAAGTATTTTACTTAGTTACAATTAGCCTCCAAACAGATGCTAAAAATCAGGCTACAAACACTAGCATGTTACAGACACTAGTTAACCAATTAACTAGGGATGGTCGATATTGGCTTTTTTACCGATATTGTCCAACTCTTAATTTTCCGATACCGATATCAACAGATAGCGATATATGCAGGGTTCCCCCCCCCCCCCCCCCCCAAAAAACAGAATAATTTCAGGTAATTAACATTACATATAACATTACCTTTGATAATAAATAAAATCAGAATTTGTTCTTACTTGCTTGCCTGGGTAAATAAAGGTTATAGAAATGTAAAAATAGATTTCCGATATCACATTTTAATGCCAATAATATCGGTAGGCCGATAATATCGGACATCCCTACAATTAACCCTTCCAATTAGCCCTTCCAGAACCAGAGCCAAGCAAACAGTCCCAACAGGAACTCCAACCAAATGCCAGCAAGAATCTAACAAATAGTTCAACAAAACAAGGCCAAATTACAACAAACAAAAACCAACAAAGTCAATCTCAACGAACGGTCCACCAACTAAACAAGGCCCCAATTTGTCAAACGGGTAAATTGTAACAAATAGGGAGTCGACACGTGAAAAGCTATTTCACAATGTAATTTATTTAACAAACAATCATTTATATAAACAATGAATATGTATGTGATGAGTGAAAAAAAGTGTGGTGTGGTGCAAGTAGGAATATTATAGTTCAAAAGGCTGGTGGATCACCTGTTCGTGGAGATGAGAAGCAGAGAGAGAGAAGGTTAACGAGGGACATATACATACAGGCAGCTCTCACTGCCCAGGTGAGTCCAATTGGGCTGACGAGCCACTCACTACCTGCTCTGGAGAGGCAGTAGACTCACCAATCAGGATGCAGAGTGGGGGCAGTCACACTGACAACAGCCCTCTATCTCTCACTCACAGACAACACACCAACAGTTGGCTTTTTGAACACACAATCACAGAAACACCTGTCAGGTGTGACACCTGTGATGTCAGCGGTTACACCTCAGTGATTTATGTAGGGAATAAACAATATTTTCATATCAGAGGGACACACAGACCAACAGGTAACACTTATAAAGTAAAAATGATAAAATTGTTACATTAATGTATTTCCTGAATCAAGTGGAGGTCTCTCATAGGCCCGTTTAGGTCTCTTGCCTCTGCGTTGGAACCAATCTTTTATCATTTTTGCATTTGTTCTGACCATATGGGTGCCCTAGGCCAGACACCCACTGGCGCCCCCCCCCCCCCCCCCTTTGTCGATTTTCTTTGTCAAATGAGTTGTGCAATAGTCAATTTTGGTGAGTTGTTTCTACACAATTCAATTATGACATTTAGGTAACATTAATGAACAAAGTGACAGCTACAGTATGTAAATTGTAAAAAAAAAAAAATGTTATTCCAGTCGATCATAATGATCATGATCATACTACGGAGAGCTCACTGCGTTGGAGAGAGAGGTAGAGAGAGGAGATCGATGATCTCTCTCTCTCTCTCTCTCTCTCTCTCTCTCTCTCTCTCTCTCTCTCTCTCTCTCTCTCTCTCTCTCTCTCTCTCAATTCAATTCAATTCAATTCAATAAAAATGGGCTTTATTGACATGGGAAACATACGTTTACATTGCCAACCAGGGGCGTTTTTAGGGTTAGAAAACATTGGGGGCTTCAGCCCGGGTGGCCCCCCTTTATTTTTTTTTTATTATTAAACACAGAAATACGCAATTTTAGAGTAATTAGAGATGAATACTGAATAACTAGAATCATTAGAGGTTCTCAAAGTGAGGTCCAGGTTCATGAGAGGGATCTGGGCAGTCCCCATAGAAAATTCAAAGTTAACAGGACCAAATCATCAGTTTCTTATTTATTTATTTAACCTTTATTTAGCCAGATAAAACATTGATCTGGTCCAAGAGGCCCCAACAGGAGTACAAATATACATACAGTATATACACATATATATACATATATATATATATATTAGAGCTGGGCCGTTAACGGCGTTAACGTGCTGCGTTAACGCTATACTAGTATCGCGCGATAATATAATTAACGCATTAATCTAATTTTTTTTTTTTTTTTTTTTTTTTTTTTTTTTTTTTTTTTACCTTTATTTACCCAGGGTAGGTTCGCTGAGCACAGATGTTCTTTTCCATTCACACCTGGGAGCTGCCCAGTACAACCACAGTTGACACCATTGGCCACTGAGCAACTCCACTGGAGCAGTTGATTCAAGCCATGTCACATAGTTCAAGTTTGAAATGATTCTTTCTGTTTTGCTCCTGAGAGTGTGCTAGATACTGTACTGTACTGGTAATATTATCTATTTGTGTTAACTTCTGAATAAAACAACTTATTAAACACAAGTACATCTTATTGAACATTATTTTGATATTTCATTACCAATTATCATAGCAAAACAGCTTTTTCAAACAGTCTGTAATGCATTTTGGAAACGGGAGATGGGCTCATGGTGTAATGGGCCACCTGGCCTGAGAAACATAAGGAGGAAAGAAAAAGTAAGGACTTACTTCTGGTCATTATTTGGGTAGAACACACATATTTTGAATGCCTTCGGCAGGTTTTTTTCTTTTTTTTTTTAGCCATTTTAATCTAGATTAATCTAGATTAAATCCAGGATTGCAGATAGATTAATCTAGATTAAAAAAATTATCTATGCCCACCTCTATATATATATATATATATATATATATATATATATATATATATATATATATATATATACATATACTGTACATACATACACACATATACACCAATAACAAAATAAAAACAGTTAAGAATCATACACATAAGCAAATAAACAAACAAACAAACATATGCACAGCATGTACAAAATAAATAAACAGTTCATCTTTAATCATTACAGTTTTCTTCAATTGCATAAACACTCAAATCAAAAGTATTACACAATTATCAAAACCTTACACTCAAGGAGCAAAATATAGGCCCAGATTTGCACCCCTACAATGTCAGCCTCACACTTTTTGCAAAACAATACACACAGTAATTTGCAAAACACTAAACACACTTGCATTACATTAGACACAGAATATCAAATTACCACACATATGAGCCAATTGGTTAAACACAACCATCAGATGCACAAACACACCATTGCTTAATTGTAGATACACCAATCAGGTTTAAGCACTATAAAAATGCAGCAGGTGAGTTCACCTGTCTTCAACCAAAATGGAAGGAGAGTGAAGTACTGTACACAGAGAACGTGAAAATATACAATACATTTACATTCACCAAACACTACACAAGACAACCAATGATGCAGACTGATGAAAATATACATTTTCTCCCATTTTCCCAAATCAGTAAACATGTCAACATGGAGAATCACAACAAAAGAGTATCTTGCCAGATCCAGCTAGGCAAAAAAGAGATAATGTCTAGTATTTTCTGTTAAAAAAAATTCAAAATTGTTTTTGTTTTACTGTAATTTTAACCTGTACTGGATACAGTATTTTATGTTTGTCTGATATTTGCTGAGCTTACAGTGTTATGCACATAGTAGCATGAAAACTGGGACATGTTTTGTTGTGATTCTCCATGTTGAAATGTTGACTGATTTGGTTATATGGAGAGAACATTTATATTTTCATCAGTCTGCATCATTGATTTGGGTATATGGAGAGAAAATGTTATTTTTTTCATCAGTCTGCATCATTGATTTGGGTATATGTAGATAAATAAATTATATTTTCATCAGTCTACAGCATTGGTCTTGTGTAGTGTTTGGTGAATTTATTGTATATTTGCACATTCTCTGTGTACTTCACTTACAGTACTCTAATCACTGAGAAGTAGAATTGCTAAATGTGTTTTAGGTTAAGCACAGCAGTGTGTGTAAATGGTTCAAACAGAATTAAGTCATATGAAACGTGTGTTTCATATGGTAACAAAATGTAGTTTTTATAAATTAGTGTATGGTTTTGACAAGTGTTTAATTTAGCAAAGGATCTGAGGTGTTCTGATAATTGTGTGTGTGGTTGTGCTAATTGTGTGTTTTGAAACACCGGGCCCCGTTTTCAAAATCATGCTTAGGCAATCGAAAAAAAACTGTATTGTGTGTTTCATTATATGCATATGTTTCAGTCTTCTCATAAAAAAAAATTCTCAAATGAACCGCAGCAGGGTTCACTTGCAAGAGTGAATGAGCTTTCACACCACCCCAAACCAACCGGACTATCCGAGGAAATGAACCAGGGTTCGATTAAAGCTTATTATAGGACACTGGACATGGGTATGGATGGCTCCAGGTGCTGCTGCGTTAAAGTGCACATCTTCAATACCTATCTGTACTATTTAAAAGCACAGTGCAGGACACACTCAAAGGTTATCGCAGCTCAGAGATGGCAGTGGACATGTATGACAGGACAAAGGCCATATGTAATGGCCTTTGGATTGAGGAACATACTACCAGCCAAAGGAGGAAGCAGAAAAGGATGGACGAGTATGTAGTTGAGTCATCTTGTGGCACAAGCTCAGACCTCATGGAGATCAGCTGAGACAGAGACTGTTCTATCCAGTCGTCGACAGAATGCTGCAAGAGCTTGAGAGCAGGTTCTCATGAGTTGGATAACAACTTATGAGAGGCATACAGGCATGTTATCCAGCCTCAGACCAGTTTCTCTCAGTGGAATTGCTGCAACCCCTCGCCACACATTATAATATCCAACTATTGCCAGAGGAGATCACAGTTGCAAAGTGTTTCCTGGTCAGGACAGGCAGAGATGCAGTCCCTACTATCCAAAGTGTCTTTTCCCTCCTGGATGATAATAATAATAATAATAATAATAATAATAATAATAATAATAATAATAATAATAATAATAATAATAATAATAATAATAATAATAATAATAATAATAATAATAATAATAATAATAATAATAATAATAATAATAATAATAATAATAATAATAATAATAATAATAATAATAATAATAATAATAATAATAATAATAATAATAATAATTATTATAATAATAATAATAATAATAATAATAATAATAATAATAATAATAATAATAATAATAATAATAATAATAATAATAATAATAATAATAATAATAATAATAATAATAATAATAATGCATTTGATTTATAAGGCGCCTTTCAGGACACTAAAAATAAAAGTCCACAAATCGGTGAATGAAAAAATTATAGGATCAAATGAAAACTACTTACTAAAAATGGATGTTTAAAAGTACTAAAAACCAACAAAAAATACCAAACACTAACAAACATTCAGCACAGACAATGGGGATGCTGACATCATCAAAAAAAAAGTAAAAAAATAAAAATAAAAAGATAAATGTAAACAATTTTTTTTTTTTTTAGATCCGGGGCTAGGAGAAAAACAACCGGGGCTAAAGCCCCGGAACGGAAGCCCAGGGCTAACGACGCCACTGGTGTGTGTGTGTGTGTGTGTGTGTGTGTGTGTGTGTGTGTGTGTGTGTGTGTGTGTGTGTGTATGTGTGTGTGTGTGTGTGTGTGTGTGTGTGTGTGTGTGTGTGTGTGTGTGTGTGTGTGTGTGTGTGTGTGTGTGTGTGTGTGTGTGTGTGTGTGTGTGTGTGTGTGTGTGTGTGTGTGTGTGTGTGTTGGGGGGGGTCAAGCTGGAGGGGTCACCTCAATGTTGAGATTCATTTCTGCCCAACTCTCTAACATAAGGTTGCACAGTATGCCGCTTTACAGCATCCAGAAGGAGGTTTATGTTATTTCATAGTCAGTGATGTGGTCAAATGAAAGCTGTGTAAACTACAAACCCTGAGCACAGTAATTCCAACAACCACCACTAATGTGAAAAAAGCTTAAACAGATGTTCCTGCACCTTAATGTGCTCAGTGAGTGGATTCTGATTGTGTTTAACCCTTTCACTGCCGCACTACCAAACGGTTAACCCTTTCACTGCGACAATACACAGAAGGTTAACCCTTTCGCTGCTACACAACAGCAGGTTAATGTATAATGAGGCTTTGGCTGTATGTGTATTGTCACCGAATTTCCCCAAGGGGATCAATGAAGTTCATCCGTATCCTTAACCGTCGGTAGCGTGATAGTAGAGGGTTAACCTTCTGTAGTGTGGCAGTGAAAGGGCTAATAAGGGTTCCTTATGGCCCTGTGAACTTCCTGTTTACTAACCACGTCACGTCTTGCAGTGCCTCTCTGTTGACGCACGAGGGACGGACAGTGTTACCTGATGGTCAGAGCGAGGAGGTGGGGGATACCGGGGGACACAGAGGGGAGATACACTGTTCGAATTATAGATCACTCCAATAAACGCGTCCTTCGGTTCATTTAGCATTGATTTAGGATGAATACTGTTCCTCCCCCCGACGTTATATTCCTACATGAGTTTGGGTCCAAGCCAACTTGCTCTAAATGAACGAAAACAGAGAGAGGGAGACAGAGAGAGAGAGAGAGACAGATGCACACAGCCAATGCAAAGTGCTTGGTTTGCACCTGGAGAGGATGATGCAGCAGCTTCAGCATTCGGCCATTAGGTTCTCTAACACTGTGGAGGGTAATTGGCAATGACTTGGCAGAGTGAGCGGACACTGAGAGAGGCCAGGCTTCTCCTCTGTTTGACCAGGCCCTCATTTTGGATGCAAAAGCAGTGGCAGTGGCATTATATATTGTAGCAGCGCACAATGCATTTTGTATTACGCTTGGTTATCAAGGTTTTTTCATAGACCTACTAGACCTAACCATGACCAAAATCTGACAAGCCAAGATGGGTTGTACGTGTGAGTAGATTAGGTATAGGAGTCGATTGCCTGGCTCTGGTGCTGTGATAAGATTTTTTTTTTTCTACTTTTTCTCCCCCTTTTTCTGTGATTTTTCTCCCATCCCAATTTCCTCTCGTGCCAATTCTGCCTCCCCTGTCCTGATCGTTGCTCACATGTGCCCCCCACTGGCCGGTCGTAGGGAGGGTAGAAGCCCATCACATGTCCCCTCCAATACATGTGGAGGCAGCCAGCCAGCCACTTCTTTTCACCTGCCAGCGCGGACTCTCATTGGCGAGGTGTAACGTGTGGGAGGCTCACACTGCCCCCGCCATCTCCTGACTTTGCTGTGCAGGCGCCCTGACCGACCTGTAGGAGTCGCTGTTTACAACGACCAGATTACCACCCATCGACTCCCCTCCCGCTGACTCTGCCAATTGAGTCAGTATGACGGCCGGCCCAAGCCGGAGGCAACGCTGACAGCCGGATTCGAGACCGGTGTCTCTGATAAGACATTTTAGAAGTCAGATGTCTGCACAGGGCTCAGGAAAATTGTTGATTTCTAGTGACTTTTTAGATAGAATGTCAGTGTGCCATACTGACATTCTAAAACAAAGGGAGGCATGCAAACGTACTGCTGTGACTTTGAAAAAAAATTATCAAATTTCTTTTTCTTTTACAGCCAGGACTAGGCTATAACTGAGCTGTTTATAACGTTATGATCAGCAAGCAGTTGTCAAATATGCAGAGCCTGTAACATGCTGCCCTGCCTGGCCATGGGCTGTTTTCCCCTGCTCTGTGTTATGGTTTGTAACCGACCCCAATCGCACAACACAAGACAGGTATGAGAGTGAGCCAAAACAGGGCAAATATTTATTATAGAACAAAAAGCGGCACAGTCCCTTTAAGGGAAAACACAAAAACACTAGAGTCAAGGAATATGGAAAATGCGGCACTGTGCCTTTAAGAGGCGAACAGGCTAAGGGACTAAGGCTAAGGGACAGGGCCAGGGCTAAATGTCAAGGACCAGGACCAGGGGCACTGGAGAGGGGGACAGGGACAGAGGCCCGGAGAGGCGGGCTGGAGACAGGGACAGAGAACAGGGTTAAGGCCTTGGACAGGGCGAGGGCCAGAGCTGCTTACAGGGATGAGGACAGGGTTCCGACGGCGGAGGCCTGGCACGGGAACAGGGGCCCGACGGCAGAGGCCTGGCACGGGGACAGGGGCCCGACGGCGGGGGCCTGGCACGGGGACAGGGACCCCACAGCGGGGGCCTGGCACGGGGATCCTCCTCCTCCTCTTCGGATGCTGCAGACGGGCAGCGCAGAACAAAGGGGGTCCCAGGGGACCGGGATGGGAACACGCCGTCCTCCCGTGGAATACTAGGGAGCGACGACGAGCCTCACCCCAGGAACGAGGATCACGAAGAGACGCCTTCCTCCCATGGAATCGGGAGCGATGACGAGCCGGCTTGACGTCTGGAGTGGGAACACTGGAAAACCTCCCGTAGAGAATTAGAGAGCGAAGACGGTGTCCCACTCCAGGCAAACGGCGACAGGTGGTGATGGCTGGCATGTCGTCTCACGCCGGAGACGCGGCAGGTGATGGTAACGTACAGGATGGTAACGTACAGAACTCCATGAACACAGAGTGAAAACAGATACAGATACAGAGTCCAGAACACAGAACGACCCGACAAGGACTGGAGGGGAGTCTGCAACCTATGTACTCTCCCGAGGTGATTGCAAACTCCCAACAGGTGCGTGAAGGTAGAGGATCAAGGATGTCCAAGGGTGGGGGCTGGTGAAGAGTAGACAGGGAAAACACAGGAAAAAGGTCCAGGGACAGGCGAATCCTCACACTCTGCCTCCCCTTGTCATTTTGTTCTTCTTGTCTCCCCTTCTCTCCTGTTAGTTTAGTGCTTAATATTTTTCATGCTATTATGTTTCTCTTGTCTTGGTCTAGTAGTCTTCTCTTGCATTATGTTCTCTGTTTAATATTAGTCTTTGTAATATTCTTGTTTTGCCCCAGTGTCTTGTATGTTGTTCCCTGTCTTGTTTTCCATAGTTGTAGTTCCTTGTTTTATTTTCCTGTAGTCTGTTGTTGTAAGTATCCCAGGTGTGTCTCGTTGATACTGTTTTGCTGTTTGATGTCAGATATTTTGATCAACGTTAATTTATTTCTACTGTTTGTCCTTTTTTTTTGTTTATTAATTTGTTTTAAACCTAGTATTGTCTCTACTTTTTTCTTTCATCAACAAACACATTTGGAACCCCAAACTGCTTCTACCGTCCAGTATTTGAGTCCTACCACACACCCAGTTGTAACCGAGCCTTTCGGGTAGAGATTGAACAACTATAGGGTTAGCATCCACACATTATGCATTAATTTTAAACAATATATTGTTAGGCTTTAATAGTTTTATAATTTCGTGTACAATGATGTTTTTTTTTAAATATAAGCTTGATTGATTGATTGATTGAAAACTTTATTAACAGATTGCAGAATGGGTACAGTACAGTACAGCTCAATACATACAATTGTTAAGGGGATGCAGACCAGAGAAAGACTTTCGTCTTGTTTACATCAGGGTCCCCCATTTTCAATTCATCATAACATATATCATGACATACATGACATACAGATAGACAGTACTACTACATCTATACATTTATGGCATACCAGATTTGCAAATACAGTACTGTTTGTGATACGAAAAGAGTCCAGAAAAGAGAGTATATACATTTGACGTATAAACTGTACATTGGAGGAGGTTGGGTAGGTGGGGGGGGGTTGGGGGGGGGGGGGGACTGTACGCGTGTGGCTTTTTCCCAATCCAACAGTGCAAAAATGCGGAAGCATTCGTCACCGCACGCCACTACGGTAAAGCGCCTTTCTTTTCAGGCCCGCTTTGGGAGCTGTCGCGCGGAAATAGGCTGTCTATTGCCATTCTCTTTGACAAACTCTAACCTTAACCAGCTCCTTAACAGCGCCTAAACTTAACCGTTCTAACCTTAACCAACTCCGAAACAATGCCTAACCTTAACCTTAACCATGCCTAACCTTAACCATAGAAAGAATATTGCCATTCTCTTTGACAAACTCTAACCTTAACCAGCTCCTTAACAGCGCCTAAACTTAACCATTCTAACCTTAACCAACTCCGAAACAATGCCTAACCTTAACCTTAACCATGCCTAACCTTAACCGGCGAAAGAATACACGTTAAAAAAAAATCACGTTAAAAAAAAAATATTTGACGGGATTCGAACTCACCAGCAACTAGCTGGCGGATCCACAGCCATGGCGTCTTGCCAATTCAGCTATTTCTGGATACTGAATTTGGGGCGGTGACTTATATATATTGTTAAGGCGGGATCTCATGCGCATGCGCGAGCACCTCGCGAGCACGCCGGCGCACGCACGCACCTGAGCGAGCACGCCGCCGCTGGGCGCTGCGTGAAGGAAAATGAAAGGCGCATTACCGCACGGCACTACGGTACCTCCGATGACGAATGCGGAAGCATTTTTGCACTGTTGGATTTGGAAAAAGCAAAAGGCGGACTGTACATTGGAGGTGGTTGGGTGGGGGGGGGGGGTAGGAGGGGTGGGTGGGGGACACTGTACAACTGTACAAGCAAAACTGTACATTGGAATATTGACAAGACCATACTTGGTCATTTACTGTACATTGGAGGGGGTTGTGTTAGGACATTTACAGGGGCCAGTTTCGAATTGCAGTCTCCCGTAGGTGTTTTTTGAGAGTGTTTTTGAAAGTGGGTAGTGATTCACATTCCTTTACAGCTTTGGGTAGGGCGTTCCACATTGATGTGGCATAATTGCGAAACGTGTTTAGACCCTTGTTTGAGCCGAATCTGGGTTTAACATGATTTGTGGAGCTCCCTCTGGTGTTGTGATCGTGGTATTTATTCACTGACCTTTGGGAAGTATTTTGACATGTACATGGGTACCTTAGTCGTGTAGTGTATCTTGTAGACCAGGCCCATTGCAAGTTGATGTACTCTGTCGTCTACTCTAAGCCATCCTAGGTTGTCAAAGTGGGCAGGGGTGAGGTGGGTTCTAGGAGTAAGGTCAAGCAGTAGTCTGACCAGTTTGTTTTGAGATGTTTGTAATTTTGTTTTTAGCGCCTTTGAGGTGCTTTGGTACCATGAGGTGCAAGCATAGTCGTAGTACCCTTGAATGTACCCACATCGCCGTTGTGTCCTTGGGCAAGACACTTAAAGTGGAAATGAAGCAGTGCGATAAATACATATTCATAGCATCACATTAGTATTTAGATAAGCCACAGAAGAAGTCACGTTATAAAAATAAGCAGTTTCTAAGAAAAAACGATTTGTTGTGTACATTTCTGAAGCATTTAGCATTATGGGCGCGGCCATTTTGTTGCTGACGTCATACCGTGGGTTGGGTGTATACACTCTGGTTAGCTGCCTATATTGAATGGGTCAGTCAGCAAATAAAATGTTGCCTACAAAACAACGGGACCGCGGTGGTTCTGTTTGTATTGCTCCTGGCTGTTCAAACTAATTTTACCATGTGAGAGAGAGGAAAGTTGGTTAATTTCCACAAACTACCAGTGAAAAAAACAGTGTTGTTGACATGTTGGCTCGGGCTGGCTGCACTCAGGCGGCGCGACCAGCCTGTTGGACAGGGAAGGAGGATCTGCAGAGAACACTTCATTGCCTCGGATTATGTTGTTGGGGTGGGATGTTTGTCCAGAAGACCACTAATCAGCTGAAGCCGGACGCGGTTCCCTCGGTCTTCGACAGACAGACCGGCGTTAGCTCTCGGGAGCGATCGCTAGCTAGTTGGCACCAGCCGGGGCCCGGCGTTAGCTCTCGCTAGCTAGTTAGCATTAGCAACCGGAGCGTCGCGGAGCATTCAGCCTGCTGGCTACCTAGACCCACTTCAACCGGAGCGTCGCGGAGCATTCAGCCTGCTGGCTACACAGCTTGTGTAGCCAGCAGGCTGAATGCTCCGCGACGCTGGTTGAAGTGGGTCTAGGTAGCCAGCAGGCTGAATGCTCCGCGACGCTCCGGTTGAAGTGGGTCTAGGTAGCCAGCAGGCTGAATGCTCCGCGACGCTCCGTTTGCTAACGCTAACTAGACCGAGGGAACCGCGTCCGGCTTCAGCTGATTAGTGGTCTTCTGGACAAACATCCCACCCCAACAACATAATCCGAGGCAATGAAGTGTTCGCTGCAGATCCTCCTTCCCTGTCCAACAGGCTGGTCGCGCCGCCTGAGTGCAGCCAGCCCGAGCCAACATGTCAACAACACTGTTTTTTTCACTGGTAGTTTGTGGAAATTAACCAACTTTCCTCTCTCTCACATGGTAAAATTAGTTTGAACAGCCAGGAGCAATACAAACAGAACCACCGCGGTCCCGTTGTTTTGTAGGCAACATTTTATTTGCTGACTGACCCATTCAATATAGGCAGCTAACCAGAGTGTATACACCCAACCCCCGGCATGACGTCAGCCATGACGTCAGCAACAAAATGGCGGCGCCCATGTTGAAAACAGGGATATTATATTATATTTTTCAGACAAATAAGATAGATTTCACATTTGATTATAGAACCCTGTCTTACACAAGGTACACAACAAACAAACTAGGATCACATTGCTCACTGCTTCATCTCCACTTTAACCTACTTGCCTCGTATGAATGTGTATGCATGTGAATGAATGTTGGTGGTGGTCGGAGGGGCCGTAGGCGATGATTATTCGCCACGCTTCCGTGAGTCTGCCTCAGGGCAGCTCTGGCTGCAATTGTAGCTTACCACCACCGGTATGACTGTGTATGAACGAATAATGGACTCTGTGAAGCGCTCTGGGTGTCATGAAGAGCGCTATATAAATCCAAGCCATTATTATTATTATTATTAATGAATGCTCCTGCCAGAGTCTTCAGGGTATTCTTGTTTACCAGTGAGGAGATCCGGTACAAGAATCGAGTTCGTTGGTTGACTTTTTTTATTACATTGGATGCCATTTTGTCACAGGAAAGATTTGCCTCTAGGATGGAACCTAGGTAGGTAATTTCTTCTTTCCTTGTGACAATATTGTCACCCACTGTAACTGAGAAGCCGTCGGTCTTGCTGAGTTTGTTATTTGAACCGAAGAGAATGGACTCTGTTTTGCCCATGTGTAATGATAGTTTGTTATCAGCGAGCCATATGCAGATTTTTCCTAGTTCTGAGCTGAGGGTTTTTTCAACCTGTAACTTGTTCTTGTCAGAGACCAGCAGGGCTGAGTCGACCGCAAACAGGAACAAGTTGCAGTCACAAGCTGACGACATGTCATTTGCATAAATTAGGAACAGTAGCGGACCTAGTATTTAAAAATTCCGTTGTTTGTTTTTAAAACCTTAAATGGTCTGGCCCCTCAGTACCTAGCTGAACTTCTCCATGTTTCCACCCCAGTTAGAGCACTGAGGTCATCAAATAAATTACTTTTAGATGTCCCAAGGTCTAGGCAAAAAACAAAAGGTGACCGAGCATTTGCAGTGGCTGCCCCTAAATTATGGAACAGTCTTCCACTGCAAATTAGATCTGCTCAGACCCTAGACAATTTTAAGGCTCAGCTAAAGACTCACTTATTCTCCTTGGCGTTTTGAGGCTATAGCCATATATCTGTATAATGTATTGCAGCTTCTGACTTTGTGTATACTGTATTTGAAATGTTTTGTATTTCTTAGTCTTTTATATTGTTTTAATATAATACAGCTTACAATACATGTGTGTATTGTATTTTGGATATATAGTCTTTTATGCGTTTCTCAGTTTTGTATTGTATTTTTAGTAATTTTCTATGTGGTATATTGTGAAGCACTTTGTTACAACTTCGGTTGGTTTTAAATGTGCTATATAAATAAAGTTGACCTTGACCTAGTATGCTTCCTTGTGGAACACCACAGCTCACTGTGAGGGGGGGATAGGGTACTGTTTACCTCCACCATCTGCTCTCTCCCTTCCAGGTAGGATTGCATCCAGCTCACTGATAGACTATCAAAACCAATTGCATTTAGCTTGTCAATCATTCAGAATGGTGTGATTGACAGTGTCGAAGGCCTTTTGTAGGTCCAGCATGACCAGCTAACGTTACTTATTTAATGATCATATTCTAGAAGACATTATTATTATATATTCCTTTAGTTATGTGTTTGGCGGTATATTTTGTGTATTGGGGGGGGGGGTGATTATTCAAATAAATGATGCAAGTCTGGCGCTAGGGGGGGGGGGGGGGGGGCCTGGGGGCAGGACCCTAAACTTGAGTTCTCTTATTACAACTTTTCGCGCGGTGTCCCAGGTAGTATTAGCGCCACACTGTTCCAAACCCCCATCTGTCTACTGGAGCCACGAAGAAGCTAATTACCGGCACCCATTATTGGCTCCCCAGCCAGCACACGGATCAACAACAAAGCCCCCCAGTGATTATGGTTATTAATAATAGGTTTCTAGGTGCGGGGCTTTGAGTCACTATGAATTGAAAATGGGGGACCCTGATGTAAACAAGACGAAAGTCTTTCTCTGGTCTGCATCCCCTTAACAATTGTATGTATTGAGCTGTACTGTACTGTACCCATTCTGCAATCTGTTAATAAAGTTTTCATTCATTCATTTATGCAGTCACTCAAACGCGGGTATCGATCATAGGACCCAGATGATTGATGAGCGCGTGAGTAGGGTCCAGCTGCAGCGCCGGAGAATCCTCTCAAGGGGCAAGCCTGTGGCAGCCACAGAGGCGCTGATTGGCGGAAAGTACGGACGTTTCTCGAAGTACTCGGAGGCGCATGCCATCTAAGGCTGGAGTTACACACAGGGTGTTTTCGTTTCGTTTTCAAGCTGAGTTTCGTTTTACCGGTCGCAACGTAGTGGCAGCCGAGTTAGACATTCGTTTTGCCTCCTGAGCACAGTGATGTAGTACAATGCCAAAGCAGTAGGTGGCAGTAAGTGGCGAACATGAAGGCAATTTTCAACCAATCAGAACTTGAATGTGCCAATACACTTCCTGCAAAAAAATGTCAACAAGCCGCCATCTTTAAATGCCTCTGTGTGCTATTTAGCCACTGTAGCACTTATTTTTCAGCAATTAAAGTGCAATAAACAAAACGGATACATTCACTGTGTGTCCTGCCTCTCATTTGTTGATGAAACAAAACTAACATCAACACAATTGACCACCAATAGCGGCGTTTAGTCTCATATGCGCCGATTTTGTTAGCTTACATGCTAACGTGAATGGAATATGCCAGTATAACAGTATAGCATTGTGGCTAGCAGCTAACGTTAGCTCACGTTAGTTAGCCAGCCAGCACAAACTGATAATATCAGGAGCTATCAGTAGCTAGATAACATTAGACAACGCGCGCCTCGTGTATTAAACAACGGTGAATAGATGACTGGGCCATTTTGTTTAATGCTTGTTAAGATTGAAAGAGGAGCTCTGAACTAACAGGGTCTGATAGCTAACGTTAGCTCACGTTAGCCAGCTGCTCATGCAATCGTTAATGCTAGCAGAATGAATGGATGTAAACTTTATTTAACATATTGCAGAATGGGTACAATACAATACGGCTCAATACAAACAATTGTTAAGGGAATGCAGACTGTTGTAGCTTGGACTGGGGTCCTTATAACAATAACTTGACAACACATGGTAGCTGCAGCTATTTGGGACAGCTCTGTTTGTCACCGGACGTTGGTGAGGGCACGCAGATGTCGGTATCTACTGCACATGGGCGTTGAGCAACAACGGCTCCGCACAGATTACACGACACGTTGTCTGCGAGTTTTGGCGTTTCTTCAAAAGGGAAACACAATTTCAGCGTTGTCAGTAGGGCAACGCGTTTTCCTGCCAAAACGACATTTCTATTTAACAGGGACAGCAAACGTATTCATTCAGCAACTAAACGAAAACAAAAACACCTAGTCTAACCATGGCCTAAGAATGAAGTGAGCGTGTGTTATTGGAATGATTGATTGATTGATTGATTGATTGATTGAAAATTGTATTAATGTCCGCCTTGTTTCAAACTGGTTATGCTTAGGCCCTCTTTCGAAGTCGGTTATGCTTAGAGTGGACATTAATAAAATGTTCAATCAATCAATCAATCCAATAACACACGCTCACTTAAAACAGCGCACCTCCAAGCTGCTTCTATAGTGAAGTAGATTCTTTGAGTGTGAGCGCTGGTTTCGAGAAGAATTCAGACTGGAGATGGTTTTCAGAGGCAATGGCTCAGTTGGTGAAAAAGGTGAATTAATTCAGCATACAAGCTATAGGTTTCCACAGCATAGTAACAAAACGTTGATCCTTGACCCAGCCTCGACTAGACTGAGTCCCTTCCAATGGTAACACCGGGTTCTTATCTAAATTGTTGACCCCTCTTCTCATAAAAAATTTGCTTCTCCAAATCACACGTATTACAAAGGTTTCTTTGATAAACAGGTTTTAACAACAATGATTCTTGTGATGGGTCAGGGCCCCACCCTGGGTTTCTGTGTGTGTGTGTGTGTGTGTGTGTGTGTGTGTGTGTGTGTGTGTGTCTGTGTGTGCGTGCGTGTGTGTGCGTGCGTGTGTGTGTGTGTGTGTGTCACATGTGTGTGACTGATTAGGTCAGTCTGGGGGATTGTGTCCTCCAGCCCATGGGGTGTGGAAAGTTAACAGCATAGTATGTCTTTAGAATAGAATAGAATAGAAATACTTTTATTATCCCGTGGGAAATTTGACACTGCAAATCGCTCAACATTTAAACATTTAGACAGAACAGGTCACGAATTAGAATAATAAAACAAATCAAATCAAGTTGCCTAGGATAAGAGTAGAGTAAAATAGAATAAAAATGGAATAAAATATACAGTAAATAAATACAGTAAAAATATACTGAGGTCTACAGTAGGTGTAGTATTGCACAGTGCTGTTTCGAACTAAGTCCAGGAAGATGGTAACTGCCACTCTGTGCTCAGTGATGCAGTGAGGCACAGTGATGCATTGTATAGTCTGATGGCTGTTGGAATGAAGGACTTCCTGTGCCGTTCAGTGCTGCATTTGGGTAGTGTGAGCCTAGCACTGAACATGCTCCTCCTGTCAGCCAAGTCTGTGTATAGTGGGTGGGAGGGGTTTTCCCTGATGGCCTGGAGTTTAGCAAGGCTCCTCCTCTCTGCCACCCTCGCTATAGGGAGTCCAGCTCCACCCCAACCATGCTACTGGCCTTCCTGACCAGCTTATCCAGCCTGGTTGTGTCCACTGCTCTCAGGCTATGGTTAGACTAGTGTATTCCTGGCGTTTTTTTTATACGTTTTTGACGACGTTTGATGTCCTATCTACACAGAAATGCGTTTTTTGGCGTTTTTTTGTGGATACGGCTGAAACGCAAAATTGTGTTTGCGTTTGGAGATACGCAAAAAAAACGCTTCGACAACAGCGTGTAGTCAGCACGGAGCAGTTGTTGCGAAAACGCCCATGCGCAGTAGATACCATCTGCGTGCCCTTCCGGTGACAACAGTGTGTGTGTTTGGGACAGAGGCAGAGCTCCGTGTCCCAAATAGCTTCAGCTACCATGTGTTGTCAAGTTATTGTTATAAGGACCCCAGTCCAAGCTACAACAGTCTGCATTCCCTTAACAATTGTTTGTATTGAGCCGTATTGTATTGTACCCATATGCAATATGTTAAATAAAGTTTACATCCATTCATTCTGCTAGCATTACCGATTGCATGAGCAGCTGGCTAACGTGAGCTATCAGGATTCAGACCCTGTTAGCTCAGAGTTCCTCTTTCAACTTAACAAGCATTAAACAAAATGGCCCAGTCATCTATTCACCTTTGTTTAATACACACAGCGTTGTCGCTAATGTTATCTAACTACTGATAGCTCGCGATATCATCAGTTTTGATGCTGGCTAAGTAGCGTGAGCTAACGTTAGCTTCTAGCCACAATGCTATATTGTTATAATGGCATACTCCATTGACGTTAGCATGCAGCTAACAATGCTACCGATCGTTTTTTAGACTAAACTATCCGCTCTTGGTGGTCACTTGTGTTGATGTTAGTTTTGTTTCATCAACAAATGACAGGCAGAACACACAGTGAATGTATCCGTTTTGTTTATTGCACTTTTATTAGGCTTTGCTGAAAAATTATTGCTGCATTGAGTAAATGGTGACAAGATGGTGGCGCGGCATAGGCGCCTGCCTTATTGACATTTTCTTTGCTGGAGCTTCCACCAGGAAGTGTATTGGCACATTCGTTCTGATTGGTTGAAATTGCCTTCATGTTTGCCACCTACTGCCACCTACTGCTTTGGCAGTGTACTACATCAGTGTGCTCGGCTGACAAAAACGGAAAAAAAACGAAAGTGTGACTCGAGGCGCATGACGTCGCGGCGATACGTGTAAGAAAACAATACGAAATGATACGAAAGGTGTAACCTCAGCCTCAGTCCGCTGCCCCAGCAGGTCACAGCGTACAAGAAGGCGCCCGCCACCACAGACTCATAGAACATCCTCAACATCCTTGTACAGACATCGAAGGATCTCAGCCTTCTGAGGAAGTAGAGTCGGCTCTGGCCCTTCTTGTACAGTGCCTCTGCGTGTTTTGACCCGTTCAGTTTGTTGTCGATGTGCACACCGAGGTAATTGTAATCCTCAACCGTGTCCACATCAACTCCCCTGATGGAAACGGGGGTCACAGGTGCACTCCTCCTCCTCCCCAGCTCCACAACCAGTTTCTTGGTCTTCGCCACATTTAGCTGAGGTGGTTTTTATCGCACCATGTGACGAAGTCCACTACCAGTTTCTTAGGCTGGAGACAAATGTGTCTAAAGTCCACATATTAATATTATTTATCTAGCTAGTTTTAATTTAATCTTAAATCAATGGCCCTATGAATCAAATGTGTTACTTCAATAGAAAGTAGGTTCGTACTTTACGCCAGACGTACATATAGATGTAGCAGTACTGTCTATCTGATTGATTGATTGATTGAAACGTTTATTAACAGATTGCAGAATGGGTACAGTACAGTACAGCTCAATACATACAATTGTTAAGAGGATGCAGACCTGAGAAAGACTTTCGTCTTGTTTCCATCAGGGTCCCCCATTTTCAATTCATCATATGACACACATGACATACAGATAGACAGTACTGCTACATCTATACATTTATGACATACCAGATTTTCAAATACAGTACTGTTTGTGATACTAAAAAAATCCAGAAGAAGAGTATATACATTTGACATAGAAACTGTGCATTGGGGGAGGTTGGGTAGGTGGGGTGGGGCTGTACATTGGAGGTGGGGGGGGGGGTTGGGTAGGGGGGGGGGACACTGTACATTGGAATACTGACATACATTTGACATGGAAACTGTACATTGGAGGAGGTTGGGTATCTGTATCTGAGGTTGGGTATCTGTATGTCATGTATGTCATATGTACTGATGAATTGAAAATGGGGGACCCTGGTGTAAACAAGACGAAAGTCTTTCTCTGGTCTGCATCCCCTTAACAATTGTGTGTATTGAGCTGTACTGTATTGTACCCATTCTGCAATCTGTTAATAAAGTTTTCAATCAATCAATCAATCGCCCTCTGTGGCTGCCACAGGCTTGCCCAGTGAGAGGATTCTCCGGCGCTGCAGCTGGACCCTACTGGAGCGCGCCGCTCGCCCCGCGCGCCAACAAACCCCACGTGGGCGTGGTTATCGTCCCACGCCGATTGGCTGAAGCGATCTGACGCACCAGACGCTGATTGGTCAGAGCGTGCCCAGATGTCTGAGAGCGCCAGAAAACAAGCAGTTTAGCGGGTAACTCCGAGTATACTACACGGTTCATATATACACTACAACACGGGACGGGAGTGTCACTTATAGACGAGCTGTGGTTTATTTCATATAGAGGACAATCAGCTGCTATGTCGATCTGACCAAACGTTACACTTAACGTAAAATCTGTGCATTTGGAGATACACGATCACTATATTGGAATCTTTCATTCATTGGAAAAAGGGCGAAGGTAACTATGTTCCATCCAGTGCTCTCTCTCTCTCTCTTATGCGGAACCAACTGAGTAAAGTTAAGCCAACTAACCTCAATTACCTTCTTATTCATCAATACGTTATAATGATGTGTGTGGCTATACTTACTCTCTAACGTTAGATATCGTGACCCCCATAATAAGCCAATGTTACTTTGGGAGGGAGTTGTTGCTCATTTGCTGAGAAACGATTTCTTTCAACAACAACAGGGGTCTAAATCTTTTATTTGGCTATTACACTATCTTAGCTTGATCGATTGAAGAAAGGATGCTTCGTGGAACATGATGATCAGTGTGTACATCTGTGCGGTTAAACGTTATAGCTAGGTATGATGGGCTGCTAACTTAGAGCTCAAAGTCTTTGCGCCAAAATCAACTGTGGCCACTCGCGAGTTTTCATAACTTTGTTGATCCGCCTATAACTTGTTTATTATCTTCATCACCATCTAATGTTACTAGCGAAGTCCTGCCAACTTAGCTATACCGTTAGTTATATGTATTTTTTTCTGTAATGTGCCAACTACCATTTTCGTTAGATGGAAGTTGTCGAATGCCTGGCTTTGAAAGATCTAACAAGTCCCAGGAAAACTATGAGACTAGACCTGGATGATGATGATGTCAGTGGAAATGAACATAAGGTAAGACACCGTGATGATGATGCTGCTTCTGCTTCTCAAGTCATGTATTAATAAGAGTGCAGTTTGTCACCTGTCATGCCTGTTATCGTTGCTTCTGCTTCTCAAGTCATGTATTAATAAGAGTGCAGTTTGTCACCTGTCATGCCTGTTATCGTGAACATTAAATAAGGGTTTGAAATGGCAAAGAAATACTTATGGTGACATGTACAGTTTCTTCCCCCTCAAATGTATATACTCTCTTTTTAGACTCTTTTATCACAAACAGTACTGTATATTTGTAGATCTGGTATGTCATAAATGTCTCTAGATGTAATCTGTATGTCATGATGCATTGAAAATGGGGGACCCTGATGTAAACAAGACGAAAGTCTTTCTCTGGTCTTCATCCCCTTAACAATTGTATGTATTGAGCCGTACTGTATTGTACCCATTCTGCAATCTGTTAATACAATTTTCAATCAATCAATCAATCAATAAACACAGTGCATGAGATGCATGGGAGGTATTTGAGCATTAAACGCCTAACTGTCCCAGTATTGCACACCTTAACCGTCACCGCTCTATATTCATTCCACCAGAATCTAAAAATATGCAATCTCTTTGCCTTCACAGGAAAACATTTGCACAGAATGGAGGAGATCCACTCCTCTGAAGGTCGACTCCACGGCCCCCGCGTTACTATTAGCCAGGAAGACCCTCACCCCCGACCGGGTCCATGTCACTCCCATCAAGCAGCACCCAGACCGGGGCCTCCACCCGCCGGAGCCATGGACCCCCACCGCCAACCTGAAGATGCTAATCAGTGCCGCGAGCCCGGACATCCGGGACAGGGAGATGATGAGGAAGATTCTGTTTAGGCCCATAGAGAACGAGAAGGAGAAAGACCCCAGTCCAGAGAAGGCTGTGGATGTGGAGGAGGAAGATTCATGTCAGGTACATTTTACATTTAGCCCTTTGAGCTGACGCTTTTACCCAGAGTCACTTACAAATTGTGTACAACAAGTCAGCAGGAGGGCTGGGTCAGTGGTGTTGTTCGTGTAGCAGTGCCGAACTTGAGTAGTATAGACCTATTAGCATATTAGGCTTAGTTAGTAGCATAGTACATAGTAGTACTAGGTAGTACACTAGACTAGACCACTTGATAATGTCCTATGAATTCATTCACAAGTTTTATTTTAGTCAACTGATGTCATTATGGTCATAGTCGACCAACACTTATATTAAGATGTTAAAAAGTTATTGTTTTGTTTCTTCCCCTTGCTGAATGAATTATTATTACTCATGGAATGGTGAGAGCATTTCTGCCATCATGACAACATTCACCAAATAGGCGTTGGTTTTTATAATAAGCAGTACATTTAAAGAGGTCCCTCTTTATGACTATCAGCCATTTGTAGGGAACATCATTTTCCGGATCAGCTATACTTACTATGAAGACGGGGGAGGGATCCCGTGGACATTTGACACCCTCGTTAGCAACTTCTTACTATTGTCATCGTAGCACTGTTATGTCACACATGTCAAAGCTTTTTCACAATATCCTGAGAGATGTGTAATAAACATAGTTTAGGGATTTCATGTGTGCACTGTGTGACCGTTGGTTTCCTTGTGATTGTTCCGGCCGGTCCAGTTTGAAGCAGCGGAGGAGGAGGTCGAGGACGACGGGGAGAGGAAGCCCAGCAGGAAGCAGAAGAGCCTGGGACTGCTGTGCCACAAGTTCCTGGCTCTCTATCCCGACTACCCGCCGGCCAACGACTCCATCAAAATCTCATTGGACGAAGTATCGACCAGTTTGGGTGAGACTGAGGCGAGGGAGATAAGGAGTGTCACGCACGAAACCCACCAGGCGCGGGGGGCGTGAGGCGGGCGGGCGATCGGCGCTTCACTTTCGCTCCCATGTTAACGGGCGTCGCTGTTCACGCGGGGCGGGCGACTCGCGGGCGGGAAGCGAATTTAGTCACTTTGGTTGGATTCAGAGGCGTGCGGCGCCACGCTCATTTTCACAGAAATACACTCAATATCTGCATTATTACCACACATATAGATGTTGTTCAACCAGCTAATGTGTCTGTATCTTTCCCAATACAAATAAACCATACTGGTTCGAGATCTGTACCAGTCACTTTGGTAACAGTCTGGCGTGGCTTTGTCCTTATCATAATATAAACAGGAATCAAATGATGTTATAAAATGTGTCTCCCAAAATACCCATAACGTGTCACGATTTTGCAAATGAAACAGCTCAATGTGTATTTAGTAGTCAACGCCCTCTTGTGCAGACAGGAAGTCGGATGTTGTCCGCCTTTTACAGGTCCACTATCTTTGTTCATCATATCAACCATATTTTATTTGGTAGTGCGTTGTAAATTACATCATTCTTCTGGCTCCTTATATTAGGAGGATGCATAATGCTGTATATTGCATTTCTTTTGTAGCCTATATACATTTTATTTTGTAATTCATCATTTTAACTACTTGTTGTCACTAAAATATGATTTACAATCTCACTAACCCGTGTGTGTGGTCACATTTGTTTTCCGTCACTGTCCATAGGTGTGGAGCGGAGACGCATCTACGACATCGTCAACGTGCTCGAGTCCCTGATGATTGTAGGCCGCCTGGCCAAGAACCGTTACCTGTGGTACGGGCGGCAGTGGCTCACAGGCACCCTGAAGGATCTGCATTGGAGGGGCAGACAGCAGGGCTACCACCTCCACATGGAGCAGGCCGCAGAGGGCCGGGAGTCCGGGACGGCCCGCGCGGAGACGCCCCCGGGGCTGGCCACTGAGGACGGAGGGGATGGAGACCCCGGCAGCGGTAAGCAGGGCTTACATTCATTATCCCCTCCCCCCGGAACCGTCCCGCACTATACAGTTACTGTGTGTGTAGACGTTTTTTCAGAATAATTTCCATTTGCTAAGGCCCAAGTGTATTTCCTGTCAGCTATTGTGCAAAATATTGTGGATGACTGTAAACCAGGATTAACAATATATACGATAAGAAAATAAGAAATACACCAAATAAAAGGACAGGATAATCAATCAAAATGGACCAAAAAAAATCAAGTAACTTAAAAATGGTGCTTCATGACCATCTAACACAGGGAAGATTCGGGTTTTAAACTGCGCGAGTCACTATTTGTATTGTTATTACCTACATTGCTTTTACCCTTTTTCTTATTCTCTGCGTGTTATGTCTATCTATTTGACTGCTGTGAAGCACTTTGGACTGCAATTCTTGAATGAAAGGTGCTATACAAATAAAGTTTATTATTATTATTTTATTAGCAAACACTTCAACAGGGAATAAACTTGGCCCCGTTTAGAATGTTTATGGCATCGTGTTTGAAAAAGGTCTAAACCACTCCCAAACTGTATTATATTCATCCCAAACTGATGCAGTCTTGTCTTGTACTGTCCCAGACACTCCTTGTTATCTGCCCTGGGACAGTCGGGACGGTAGAACGGGAAGCTAACAGTGACTTCAGCGCTTATTGACCTTTTCTTGATCTAGTGTCTTCTGTGCAGCGGTTAAGCTGCCAGGCCAGCCAATAGATCACACGTCTGTTATTAATCAAACGGTTTGACCAGCGGCTCCCTGCAGCATTGGCCAATGTTTGGATTTACTTGTTAACGTCGGCTACAACTTATCACCAAGCCTAACCTTTTAACCAATCCTTCGTCATCTGAGTCCTGTTATTAACCATTAAGTCCACATGCACACACACACCTTTGATAATCTCATCACTCTTAATGAAAAACCCACGAGAGGAGCAACATTTGCAATTCACCATGGCAACCAAGTTTGTTTTCGTTGCCATAGGGCTTAAAGGCTAAATGGGGTATGTTGATTTAGCTAGGGTGTGTTAAGTTAGTAGCAGATATTGCTGGGAAGGAAGGAATGCATTACCCTATCTTAGATCTTTCTTAATAGTAATTGATTGACTCAACTCCCACATTTAACGCAGCACAGAGTTGGGGATCTTATCCCCACTGAGGAATAATTACATCAAAAGCACCCAGGGTGACTGACTACGCTTTGCCTTTTGTGTTTCTGCACAGAATGGCTTCATGACGTGTAATTAATGATAGTAACTTAATTTGTGTTTTGGAAACTAGGTTTGAGCTAGAGAGCAGAGGAGAGCATCCGCTGTGTATAAATGAGCTTGCTGGCGTTGTGTTGTTGTTGTTGTTGTAGGTTAGCTGAGGGGATGCCATGAGGGGACGCCACGCTGTTGTGTTGTTGTAGGTTGGCTGAGGGGACGCCACGCTAAGTAGATTGATTTACCAGCCTTGTCCCTAGATGCAGTTGTTGCTATGGTGCCAGCTTGCCATCTAACACCCTGCTTCCTGAATGGTCTCCCTCCTGGGGATAGAGTAGGTTGAACAGGCACTTTCACTTCATATTCATGAGTCGGGCATTACCTGGTTTTGTATTGGTCTGCCTGCTGGACAGGTAACTGGTCTGAATCTCTTAACACAATGGACTCCACATTTACAATACAATGTCCTGTATGTGTCCACTGTCTTTTTACTTGTTTATTTCTTTACACCTCCCTTTTAGATGTAAACCAACATGCATTCTAATGTATTGAGGCATCTATCATCTCACTGCCACTTTACTGCCATTATTGTATTCTAATGCCATTATTTATCAGTTATACTTACTATGTACCACTGCTGCTAAAAAAAAGATTTGCACTAAGTTCTCTTTTACCTCCTATATTTATTTCAATCATACATACATTTTTAGCCACTGTTTATACTGTATATATAGTCCTGTATATTGTGTGTACATCGTGTCCCATATGTTACTTATGTTTATAGTGTCCTATATGTTACTTTATGTTTATATTAGATTTTTTATATATATATATACACTGTGGGAAGGGGGAAACGTAATTTAATTTCTCTGTATGTCTTGAACATTATGAGAAGCCACAATAAAACTTTGACTTTGACTTTGATTTAGGCTAAATAACCCTGTGTTATGTGTCTGCAGCAGCTGCCAGCAATAGGAAAGACAAGTCCCTGCGCATCATGAGCCAGAAGTTTGTCATGCTCTTCCTGGTGTCTAAAACCCAGACAGTCACTCTGGACGTGGCGGCCAAGATCCTCATCGAGGAGAGCCAGGATTCTTCCAGCCATAGCAAGTACAAAAGTAAGGAGGAAAACACAGTACCACCACCGGCCCAGTGTGATCACACACAGAGCTCTTTGTGCTGCGTCTGTCTCTTGTCTTGGGGGGGGGGGGAGGTGTGCAGACTGAAAGGAGACTTTTACAAAGATGGAATTGGCTGCCTCAGTGCCTCCTAGACGTCATTTTAAAAGCTGACCTTCCATTACTGCCTCCAGATGCTACCTGGCTTCTCTTCCTGTTGTCTAAATCAATATCTGGGAGGGGGAGGGGGGGGGGGGCACAGGAAGGGTGTACTAAGTAAATTAAAACATTAAATATGGACATTTCTTGAATCATCTTTGACTGGCATGCTATATATATATTTATATGTATTAGAATACACTGCTAGCGTAGTCTTCTGATTATTAAGACATTGTTGTAGTTGATCATTTTGCATTTCCCACGATGGAATAATGTATTTTGCGTTTTAATGAATGGCTTTTACCAAGTTGGTTATATGTACCATAGGTGTTCTCAGGCTTGAGCACGGTTGTCATTGTACAGATTGAATGTGGTGCTCTTTGTTTGGGGGCGTTATTCAAATTAACACCTTCACTACCACACTACCAAATTGTTTCCTTTCACTGCGACAATACAGAAGGTTAACCCTTTCACTGCCACACGACAACAGGTTAACCCTTTCACAAGCACACTACAGACGGTTAACCTTTCACTACCACACTACAGAAGGTTAACCCTTTCACTGCCACACGACAACAGGTTAACCCTTTCACAAGCACACTACAGACGGTTAACCCTTGCACTACCACACTACAGACGGTTAACCCTTTCACTACCACACTACAGAAGGTTAACCCTTTCACAAGCACACTACAGACGGTTAACCCTTTCACTGCCACACTACAGAAGGTTAGCCTTTCACTACCACACTACAGAAGGTTAACCCTTTCACTACCACACTACAGACGGTTAACCCTTTCACAACCACACTACAGAAGGTTAACCCTTTCACTACCACACTACAGACGGTTAACCTTTCACTGCCACACTACAGACGGTTAACCTTTCACTGCCACACTACAGACGGTTAACCCTTTCACAACCACACTACAGAAGGTTAACCCTTTCATTACCACACTACAGACGGTTAACCCTTTCACTACCACACTACAGAAGGTTAACCCTTTCACTACCACACTACAGATGGTTAACCTGTCCTCAGCTAAGGTCTCTGTTTCTGTCTGTGTCCTCAGCTAAGGTCTCTGTTTCTATCTGTGTCCTCAGCTAAGGTCTCTGTTTCTATCTGTGTCCTCAGCTAAGGTCTCTGTTTCTATCTGTGTCCTCAGCTAAGGTCTCTGTTTCTTCTATCTGTGTCCTCAGCTAAGGTCTCTGTTTCTATCTGTGTCCTCAGCTAAGGTCTCTGTTTCTATCTGTGTCCTCAGCTAAGGTCTCTGTTTCTATCTGTGTCCTCAGCTAAGGTCTCTGTTTCTATCTGTGTCCTCAGCTAAGGTCTCTGTTTCTATCTGTGTCCTCAGCTAAGGTCTCTGTTTCTATCTGTGTCCTCAGCTAAGGTCCGCCGCCTGTATGATATCGCCAACGTGTTGACCAGCCTGTCGCTGATCCAGAAGGTCCACGTGCGCGAGGAGAGGGGCAGGAAGCCCGCCTTCCAGTGGATCGGCCCTGCTGACTTCAACACCGGTAAGAGGGGACATCACACACACACACACAATGTACTGACACACGCACACACACACACAATGTACTGACTAGCCTGACGCACACACACACACAATGTACTGACTAGCCTGACGCACACACACACACAATGTACTGACTAGCCTGACACACACACACAATGTACTGACTAGCCTGACACACACACACAATGTACTGACACACACACACAATCTGACACACACACAATGTACTGACACACACACAACGTACTGACACACACACAACGTACTGACACACACACAACGTACTGACACACACACAACGTACTGACATACACACAATGTACTGACACACACACAACGTACTACTGACACACACACAACGTACTGACACACACACAATGTACTGACACACACACACAACGTACTACTGACACACACACAACGTACTGACACACACACAATGTACTGACACACACACACAACGTACTACTGACACACACACAACGTACTGACACACACACAATGTACTGACACACACACACAACATACTACTGACACACACACAACATACTACTGACACACACACAACGTACTGACACACACACACAATGTACTGACACACACGCACAATGTACTGACACACACACACACACACTGTACTGACACACACACACAACGTACTGACACACACACACAACGTACTGACACACACACACAACGTACTGACACACACACACACAACGTACTGACTAGCCCGACACGCCAGGGTCATGCATATATGTATGTACTATGTATGTATGTAAATGTGAACGAAAAAAAACGTAAGTCTTCAAGGGTAGGGCCCGACAAGCCTAGTGCTTCTCCCTAGCCCTTTTCGGACCATTGGACAATGCTGCAATAGCAGCTGGTAAAACGTTGGCGATTTATGGAATGACCATTGTTATGCGTCCAAAACCCGAAATAAAAAAAGAACTGAACTGAACTGAACTAACCGTTGATCTTCCTCCCACATCGTCCCTAGAAGACGCCGTGTCTTCAGTGTCAGCCGTCCCCGAAGCCGCCAACACACTGGCCCAGCTGACGGTCGCCAGGCAGCCCCGGTTGGCCCGCCACGCCTCCTTCAGCACCACGCTGACCGCCTCTGTGGCCGGCCAGCGGCAGGTGAACTCGGCCCCGTGCAGCCCGCAGCGCAGAGAGGTCATCACCGGTGAGGAGAAGAGGGAGGAGAAGGAAGCGCCTCTGTAGTTTCTCGTTATTATATTAACCTTCTGTAGTGTGGTAGTGAAAGGGTTAACCTTCTGTAGTGTGGTTATGAAAGGGTTAACCATCTGTAGTGTGGTGGTGAAAGGGTTAACCGCCTGTAGTGTGGTTGTGAAAGGGTTAACCGCCTGTAGTGTGGTTGTGAAAGGGTTAACCGTCTGTAGTGTGGTAGTAAAGGACAGTTAACCGTCTGTAGTGTGGTAGTAAAGGACGGTTAACCGTCTGTAGTGTGGTAGTAAAGGACAGTTAACCGTCTGTAGTGTGGTAGTAAAGGACGGTTAACCATCTGTAGTGTGATAGTAAAGGACGGTTAACCGTCTGTAGTGTGGTAGTAAAGGACAGTTAACCGTCTGTAGTGTGGTAGTAAAGGACGGTTAACCGTCTGTAGTGTGGTAGTAAAGGACAGTTAACCGTCTGTAGTGTGGTAGTAAAGGACAGTTAACCGTCTGTAGTGTGGTAGTAAAGGACAGTTAACCGTCTGTAGTGTGGTAGTAAAGGACAGTTAACCGTCTGTAGTGTGGTAGTAAAGGACAGTTAACCGTCTGTAGTGTGGTAGTAAAGGACGGTTAACCGTCTGTAGTGTGATAGTAAAGGACAGTTAACCGTCTGTAGTGTGGTAGTAAAGGACAGTTAACCGTCTGTAGTGTGGTAGTAAAGGACGGTTAACCGTCTGTAGTGTGGTAGTAAAGGACAGTTAACCGTCTGTAGTGTGATAGTAAAGGACAGTTAACCGTCTGTAGTGTGGTAGTAAAGGACAGTTAACCGTCTGTAGTGTGGTAGTAAAGGACAGTTAACCGTCTGTAGTGTGATAGTAAAGGACGGTTAACCGTCTGTAGTGTGGTAGTAAAGGACAGTTAACCATCTGTAGTGTGATAGTAAAGGACAGTTAACCGTCTGTAGTGTGGTAGTAAAGGACGGTTAACCATCTGTAGTGTGATAGTAAAGGACGGTTAACCGCCTGTAGTGTGGTAGTAAAGGACAGTTAACCGTCTGTAGTGTGGTAGTAAAGGACGGTTAACCGTCTGTAGTGTGATAGTAAAGGACGGTTAACCGTCTGTAGTGTGATAGTAAAGGGTTATCCTGCTGTCGTGTCATGTGGCAGTGAAAGTGTTAACCTTCTGTATTGTCGCAGTGAAAGGGTTAACAGTTTGGTAGTGTGGTGGCAGTGAAAGGGTTATCCTGCTGTCGTGTGGCAGTGAAAGTGTTAACCTTCTGTATTGTCGCAGTGAAAGGGTTAACAGTTTGGTGGTGTGGCAGTGAAAGGGTTAACAGTTTGGTGGTGTGGCAGTGAAAGGGTTAACAGTTTGGTGGTGTGGCAGTGAAAGGGTTCACAGTTTGGTGGTGTGGTGGCAGTGAAAGGGTTCACAGTTTGGTGGTGTGGCAGTGAAAGGGTTAACAGTTTGGTAGTGTGGCAGTGAAAGGGTTCACAGTTTGGTGGTGTGGCAGTGAAAGGGTTAACAGTTTGGTGGTGTGGTGGCAGTGAAAGGGTTATCCTGCTGTCATGTGGCAGTGAAAGGGTTAACAGTTTGGTGGTGTGGCAGTGAAAGGGTTCACAGTTTGGTGGTGTGGCAGTGAAAGGGTTCACAGTTTGGTGGTGTGGTGGCAGTGAAAGGGTTCACAGTTTGGTGGTGTGGCAGTGAAAGGGTTCACAGTTTGGTGGTGTGGCAGTGAAAGGGTTATCCGGCTGTCGTGTGGCAGTGAAAGGGTTAACAGTTTGGTGGTGTGGCAGTGAAAGGGTTCACAGTTTGGTAGTGTGGCAGTGAAAGGGTTCACAGTTTGGTGGTGTGGCAGTGAAAGGGTTAACAGTTTGGTGGTGTGGCAGTGAAAGGGTTCACAGTTTGGTGGTGTGGCAGTGAAAGGGTTAACAGTTTGGTGGTGTGGCAGTGAAAGGGTTCACAGTTTGGTGGTGTGGCAGTGAAAGGGTTCACAGTTTGGTGGTGTGGCAGTGAAAGGGTTAACAGTTTGGTGGTGTGGCAGTGAAAGGGTTCACAGTTTGGTGGTGTGGCAGTGAAAGGGTTCACAGTTTGGTGGTGTGGTGGCAGTGAAAGGGTTCACAGTTTGGTGGTGTGGTGGCAGTGAAAGGGTTAACAGTTTGGTGGTGTGGTGGCAGTGAAAGGGTTAACACGGTGTCTTCTCCGCCCCCAGGGCTGCTGCCCCATCAGCCGGTGGACTACTCCACGAGGAGCACGAGCAGCAGTACCGTCTGTCGCCTGCAGTTCGGAAGTACCACTGGGTAAGTAGTACACCCACACACTCTGTCTGACTGTCTGTCTCTTTCTGTCTGTCTGTCTGCCTGTCTGTCTGTCTGTCTGTCTGTCTGTCTGTCTGTCTGTCTGTCTGTCTGTCTGTCTCTCCCTCTGTCTGTCTGTCTCTGTCTGTCTCTGTCTGTATGTCTGTCTGTCTCTCCCTCTGTCTGTCTGTCTGTCTGTCTGTCTGTCTCTCATATTGGATTTCACAAAAGCAGTAATGCATAATTGATAACAATTTCCACCAACACTGTTGCATGGCAATTATAAAGTGTCTCTCTCTCTCTCTCTCTCTCTCTCTCTCTCTCTCTCTCTCTCTCTCTCTCTCTCTCTCTCTCTCTCTATCCCTGGCCTATAATTCATTGTACACATACGCACAGTAATCACCCCATCAATTTTCAGAAGTCAGAGTCTCGGATTTACTGCAAAACAATATGCAACATTTATTGCATATAACAATTTTCCTTTGCCAGCCAGTTGCCAGGGACCAGGTTATTACCAATAATGAGAATGCACATTAACTGGGATACAAGAGTAGGACAACCATTTGTAATGGAAATAAACAGAACATACAGTACCTTCCTCACTTGAATTCTTGAGAGGTGGCAAAGGAGCCAGATGAAGCCTCCTCTCTCCACGGTCACATTACTCCTGTCAGTCTGGGTCGTTAGGGAGAGAGGATGCCGGGGATGAAACAGACAAACTGCATCCCGCTGTAGCTCCTCCTCTTCTCCCTGACAGGCGCTCCGCGCGCTCCACCACCAGCCAATCCGATCGAGGAGCATCGCCACGCCCTGTATGTTTAAAACGGTGCAGTAAGAAGTGTGCATTCGAATGAATAGAATAGAATCCAAGGTTGTTTTTAAAGGAACTGATGCGTTGCTTTTGTCCAGCTCCTTGTGTAGCTACTGGCCTGGGGTTTAACTAGGCGGGCTAGTCCCCCCCCCCCCCCCACCACCCACCCAATGGTAAATGGACTGCATTTATATAGCGCTTTTATCCAATGCGCTTTACAACCTATGCTTCACACTCGCACATTCACACACAGACGGCGGAGGCAACCATGCAAGCCGGTGTCAACCTGCTCATCGGGAGCAGTTAGGGGTTAAAAGTGTCTTTGACACGCTGCTGGGAGGAGCCGGCATCGAACCGGGAACCTTCTGATTACCAGACGACCGCTCTACCTCCTGAGCCACTGTACATAATGGAAGTGGTGTGGCAGACGAATACATTAACCGCCGGCTCCAACTCGTCCAGAACGCAGCCGCCAGGCTCGTGACGGGCACCAGGATGAGGGACCACATCTCCCCGGTCCTTGTGTCCCTACACTGGCTCCCGGTGAAACAACAAATACATTTTAAAATCCTCATGTTCACATACAAAGCCATAAACGGTCTCGCCCCCAAGCCTACATAAAATAACTCTCCTGGTCCAATCAACCAGCTCCAGATCCTTCAGATCAAACAACCAAATCTGCCTAAAAATCCCCCACATAACACTGGTGGTGACGAATGGAAACCGGGCTTTCGCAGTCGCAGCACCGACCCTCTGGAACAAGCTCCCACTCAACTTGAAATCTGCAAGCACTCTACGGACCTTTAAGGCCACGCTCAAAACCCACCTTTTCACCATAAACAATCCATGAGCTAGTTTTGTATTGTATTGTATGACTGGTGTATTATATCTGTCTGTTCTCTATCTGCTTGGTTGGACTCACTGCATGTATTTCTTTCTGTTTTCGTATTGTTCCTGTCTTTTTTGTTTCTCTTTCTTTCCCGGGATGCGCCCCGGGCCGATGTAACTATTGGTTGAGGGGCGCAATATAAATAAATGTATCATATCGTATCAAGTAGGTGGTTTAACACGTGACGCGCTAATGTGGTGTTTGTTTCTTCCCGGTCGCAGCACTCTGCAGCCCGGTGCAGGTCTGCAGGCGCCCGGCCTCTGTGGCGGCCCCCTGCTGCACTCCTCCAGCAGCAGCCACTTCACCATCCACCCCCACCACCACCTGGCCTACCTGCCCGGCCTCGCCCAGCCCTCGGTGGTGATGCTCTACGGGAGTCACGCCGTGCCCGCCGCCGCCGAGAGACTCGACCACGTCCCCAGCAGGGGTCAGAGGTCGCCGGCGTCGGCACCGCCGAGGGAAGGCGGGAAGAGGAGGAGGGAGGAGGAGGAGGATGAAGAGCGAGCGGTCAGACGCAGAGAGTCGTCCGAGGGATGTGTGAAGGTGAGTCGTTTTTTTCTCTCGCTTTAGATCTTTGGCCGCCTCCTCTTTGTGCATTAGCCGACTAATTGGCCGGTTTCAAACTCCGCCCTCTTCTCTTGATCCTCCAATCATAACTGTTGCTTTCGAGAAGAGGGGGGGGGGACACACACACACACAACTGCCCACATGAATGGGTCAGTGGGTCTCATAGTAGTGAGTCTCATAGTACTTTACTTTACATTATTTGTTTATTTGGACAAGACGATGCTAAATTAATGAACACCGTGGAGTGTAAAAATTGCCTGATTTAGCACAAGGCTAATTTCCATCCGTTGTCCCCAGACATTAAAACAGGACACATAAAAACAGTAAGAAATGTACAAATACATAAAAACAGTAAAACATTTACAAATACATAGCAGCAATACACAAAAATACTAGTGGCTATAGAGATATGTCACATGTGGTCACATGACTGACTGGTTGGTCTTCAGCCATTTTTTTAAGTTGCCCTCTAAAAGAAGCAAGGGTGGGGCTTTCCCTTATGGAAATGGGGAGACTGTTCCATGTTTTGACTGCCTTTTATGGACAGGACGTTTTGGCCAAACGTGGTCAGTCTACGTTGCAGTAGTGGGTCTCATAGTAGTGGGTCTGGCACAGTGGGTCTGTCTCATAGTAGTGGGTCTGGCACAGTGGGTCTGTCTCATAGTAGTGGGTCTGGCACAGTGGGTCTGTCTCATAGTAGTGGGTCTGGCACAGTGGGTCTGTCTCATAGTAGTGGGTCTGGCACAGTGGGTCTGTCTCATAGTAGTGGGTCTGGCACAGTGGGTCTGTCTCATAGTAGTGGGTCTGGCACAGTGGGTCTGTCTCATAGTAGTGGGTCTGGCACAGTGGGTCTGTCTCATAGTAGTGGGTCTGGCACAGTGGGTCTGTCTCATAGTAGTGGGTCTGGCACAGTGGGTCTGTCTCATAGTAGTGGGTCTGGCACAGTGAGTCTGTCTCATAGTAGTGGGTCTGGCACAGTGGGTCTGTCTCATAGTAGTGGGTCTGGCACAGTGGGTCTGTCTCATAGTAGTGGGTCTGGCACAGTGGGTCTGTCTCATAGTAGTGGGTCTGGCACAGTGGGTCTGTCTCATAGTAGTGGGTCTGTCTCATAGTAGTGGGTCTGGCACAGTGGGTCTGTCTCATAGTAGTGGGTCTGGCACAGTGGGTCTGTCTCATAGTAGTGGGTCTGGCACAGTGGGTCTGTCTCATAGTAGTGGGTCTGGCAGTGTGGGTCTGTCTCATAGTAGTGGGTCTGGCACAGTGGGTCTGTCTCATAGTAGTGGGTCTGGCACAGTGGGTCTGTCTCATAGTAGTGGGTCTGGCACAGTGGGTCTCATCCTCTCCACTTACATAGTGGGTCTTTGTCTTGCATGTACACAGTCCCAATTCCTAATGTTTTAGGTTCTTGTCGTGGTATCGTTTCAGTATCGGTGTATTGAGATATTTCAGGCAATATCGCATCAAAGTCATAATTATGGTATTGTGACAACAACACTGCACCTAAGAATTTTTTTTAGTCGGGGACAGGCTTATATATGTATCTTCTGTGCAGCTCCAACGATTGTTGTAACTGACTGGAGTTCACAGTTTGACAAAGTGGTAACGGTGAACGCATTTCTGTTTCCACTCTGATCGGTTGCCACGGTAACAACGGACCTTTATGCCTTGTTGTTGTCAGTAATGACTGAGCTTCCTGCCGTTGCGCTTCAGCTTTTGTTAGTCATCACCACTCACCGGTGACACGCACACACACACACAAATGCTGGGAAAACATCAAAACCTGATTACCCTTGATACCGGAAGTAAAATAACAGCGAAGCTACTATTAGTCCTCTAACTTTGTCCTCAATGTCTGAATTCAGCGTGTGTCTTCTCTGGAACTACCCTACATTAGTAGAAGTCCCAAATGGTCTGCGTACAGGAAATGTAGCGATGGGGGGGGTGTGGTGGTGGGAGGAGGGCTTGTCTCGTTTCGTTTTTTATTTACGGTTTAATCTGCGAGGCTCATTGCATGTGAAGGTGAAAAGCCTAAGTCACATGATGAATGTGGTGTTTATGTTTTTTGGGGGGGGGGGGGTAATATCTTCTCCGTCCACGTCACGTCTCGACTCATTCAGCGTAAACTCCGGAGCTGCCTTCCCTTAATAACTTGGCTCCGGGGGGACAATATAATTACAGACAGAATTTCCAGCATTTTTATCTTTTCGGGGCAATTTCGCTCCCTTGATCAGAAAACCTTGTTAATAAGTCCGGAAAGCAGACCATTAAATTAAAATATGCAGCGCTGCATGGTGGTTATTGGCTTGGATAACTCATCCCAGCTGTAATTAAACTAGATGGCATTATCATTGTGGTGATGTATAGGATATTTCTTAATTGAAAAAGCTCCTAGTCTCGGATCTGTTGGAATTGGGAAGTCCCATTTTTCATAAAGATAAATTTTTTTTTTTATTTTTTTTTTAGTGCATTAGAAAGGATAACACTGCAACAGAAGCCTGGAGAAGTTTATCAAAACAAGGTTATTTTTAGCTGGTGGTGAGTTAATAATATGAATACGAGTTAATAGTTAATATGACTCATTATTTAATAGGGATGTGAGATGAGAGGATAAATTAGAATAACGTCAATTAAAAGGGAAGGACATACAAGGCGACTCGGGTCACAGTGATGACTAATGGTTGTCTGGGGGGGGGGGGGGGGTTCTGCTTCATCCTCCCATCAGCCAGCGTGTCTTTCCCCTTTACTCACCACACACCTCCCTGTCTGTCCTGCCCCCCCCCCAGACAAGCAATGAGGTCCAGGGGGAAAATGATACACAGAGGCGGCCAGGAGGCCCGGCGACATACAAGGCCCCATCCGGGACTCTGTGCGGCGGGGAGGGGGGCGCGGGACGCAGCCTCCCCGGGGATCACCTCGCCGCCCCGCCGTCACACTACCTCTATGTGCCCAGTAGTGCAGGTATGTTCTTCAAGTTCAAGTTTCAAGTTTCTTTAATAGTTGTCATACAGAAGTACAGAATACTTTCATACAAAATGCTTCTTACTGTTACGCTCCAGAGACTGTGCTAGACAAGATAAGTATCAAATAACATAGTATAGCATGTAAATTAGAAGTAGAAAATGAGGTCACAGTGTTCAGTATAGACATATGTACAATGTTCGATGCAGAATAGACGTAACTGAGTTACCATATAATATACAATACTATGCAGTGTACTAATGTACAGTACTATATAGTGCAAAGCAGAAATGGGATGAGGTACAATTTAGGTACAATTTACAGTAAGGTGTACGAGTTGTAGTGCAATCCTTCATCAATAAATATAAAGTGTGGGGAGTGGGTGCTACAGTGTGTTTGTTTAAAGTGAGTGTGTGCTATAAAGTGTGTGGAGTGGGTGCTACAGTGTGTTTGTTTAAAGTGAGTGTGTGCGTGTGGATGTGTGTGCTATGTGCGTTTGATGGTTGTTGTTGTGTAGTGTTCATTGTTCGTTTAGCAGCCTGATGGCCTGGGGATAGAAGCTTCTTCTTTCTGTGCTCGCCTTGAGACTCCGGTATCGCTTGCCTGACCGCAGCAGTTCAAAGAGGCAGTTGTTCGGGTGACTGGAGTCTTTAATGATTAATGATTAATGATTCTTCAGGTGTAAAGTCCTACGTTTTTTTTTTTTTTTTTTTTTAATGGTTGTCATTGGGCCCCTAGGGTCACCGAATAGAGAGCCATGTTGACCTTTAACCCTTTCACTGACACACTACCAAATGGTTAACCCTTTCACTGCCACACAACAAAGGGTTAACCCTTTCACTTAACCGTCTGTAGTGTGATAGTAAAGGGTTAACCCTCTGTAGTGTGGTAATGACAGGGTTAATTCAAGTCAAAATAAATATATATTATATTGGAAAATGAAAATCACTACACCCGAAGATACAAGGTTTTTCGCGTGACAACAGCGGTGTGCCGTTAGCCTCACTTAATTACGAAACAAGTGTGACATTAGTACTAGTAAGCAACCGTACAAACAAGCCTCTCTCTCTGTTGACCTTTCTGCAACATTTGTGCGTCCGCGCGCTCAGCAGCGGTGGGAAGTGTACCGGTCGGGACATTAGAATGCACAGGCTGTCACCCCTGCAGGCCGTGCTGACCTCACAGCTGACCTCACTCTATGACAAGAACCACGCTTCCGCCAGGAGACTCTCTTAATTCTCCTTCCCCCCGTCCCCTCTCTAGGTCTCAACAATCTCAACTTCCTCCTCTCCGCCGCTGGCCAGTCGCCAGCCGGCCTGACGCTTCCTCCTGGCAGCATGCCCACCCTGGCCCTCCCCTACGTCCTTGTGCCCTCCAGCGCCCTCTCCCACCACCACTACCCCCTCGTGGCCAACGGGCACCAGCCGGTGGGGGCGGAGGGCCACGGTCTGAACTTCAATCTGCCCGCTATGATGTCGCCGGCCCACTTCGTGGTGGGCGGCGCGGCGGGACCGCGTGGCGTGGCGGAGCACGGAGGCTCTCCCGCGGTTCAGTGCCCGTCCACCCCGGAGCAGACCAGGCTGTACGGATCGGCGCCGGTCCCTCCCACGCACTCTCCCCTGGGCCACAGGACCCTCTGCGCGGCCCTGACAGAACCATTGGTAAGAACTGACACACAAAGACGCACGGTCCTCTTCTCCGGAACGGTTATTAACTCGGACGTGATCTACCTTCATAATGATATGACCTTCTCAGCGCCCATCGTCTATGAAAGGCCAAAACGAATGTTTTTTCTTCCTCCACAGGGCTTTTTGCCCCCCCCCCCCCCCCCCCCCCCCCCTAAAGGAACACGCCAACATTGTGGGAAATGCGCTTACCGTCTTCTCCAGAGTCAGACAAGAAGATCGATACCAATTTCCTCTCTGTGCGTTCAGTAGACAGCTATCCGGCTGCAAGCTAGCCTAGCTTAGCACAGAGAGAACATTGGTGTGAATGAATGAAAACTTTATTTAACAGATTGCAGAATGGTGGTACAGTACAGTACAGCTCAATACACACAATTGTTAAGGGGATGCAGACCAGAGAAAGATGTTAGTCTTGTTTACACCAGGGTCCCCCATTTTCTTGTAGATAAAGGACCCTTCTTCTTTAAATGATTTTCGAGGGTGTATCGTGCGTTTTTGCCCCCGGGCGGGAACCCCATTAATTTCTAACCCTGCTCCACTTGATGAACACGATGAACCGTTTTTGTTGTTCTGGGGGAGAGAGCGCCTCCTCCCCGTGCCGTCACCGCAGCGGGGGCTGATTCATCTCCCGGCCATTAAAAAGGGATTAGTGCTCTCGGCGTCGAAGAAGCTCAGCGTTGCTCGTCCACGGTGACATAATCTCCGCACCTCGGAGAGAACCGGCTCTCAGACGTTCTCCTCCCCGACGCCCCCCGGCGGGGGCCGTTATTAAATACGGGAGGAGCCGCGGCTGGGTGACGTAAGATCAGGAGGGTCAACCGGTGCTTCCCCTCAGCTCACACCTTTCACATAACAAACACACCCCCAGAGGGAGGGAGCTGAGTCACTGGCGGTAGGGAGGCACCCGTACAGATGCCAGCCTGAAATACAGTATTGCCGTCTGTGATTTTTTCCCCGCGATACTAAAATCCGGTAGCAAATAACATTTCAAAAGTCTAAGCAAAGTAGGCGGCTGGGTGGCGCAGTGGGCAAGGCGCTCGCCACTAACGCAGGAGATGCTGGTATCGAGCCTCGCCGTTGCTACCGGCTTGGCCGGTCGTCATACTAACACAATTGGCAGTGTTAGAGGGTGGGAAAGCCGGTGGGTGGGGATTGGACGTTGTGGACAGCGACTCCTACAGGTCGGTTGGGTGACGCCTGTACAGCAGAGACAGGAAGTATCGGGGGCAGCGTGAGCCTCCCACACGTTACTCCTCGCCGCTGAGAGATCGAGCTGCTGCGGTGAAAAGATGCGACAGGCTGCCTCCTCGTGTACCGGAGGGGACACGTGATGCAAGGCTTCTATCCTCCCTACAACCGACCAGTGGGGGGCATAGTCTAGCAACGTTCAAGACGGGGGAGGGACGTGTCCCCTCCGGTACGCGAGGAGGCAGCCGTCGCATCTTTTCACCTGAACAGGCGATCTCTCAGTGGCGAGGAGTAACGCGTGGGAGGCTCACACTGCCCCCGATACTTCCTGTTTCTGCTGTACAGGCGTCACCCAACCGACACTGCGCCACTTAGCCGCCCCTAAATCAGGCGTTCTCAAACTTTTTTATACCACGACTCCATTTTATTTAGGATATTCTTTTGGCGACCCCACACTTAATGTATCGCGTAATTTCACAGTGGAATTAAGGAATATCAAAATAAAAGCACACATTTTTGAACTTGATCATGCATATTTATTAGACAATTTAATTACAGCACTGCAAAAGAAATCAATAAAATAAAAATAAAAGAAGCGTGCGGTTCTCTGGTTTCTGGGCTCTTTAACGTTCCTCTCTTTTTCCCCGTTTCCCACAGACCCCGCAGAACCCCAAGGAGGTGCCCGCGGCGCCCGGCTCCAATGCCTTCTTCCAGACACCCGGCGCCCTGGGGCGCGTCGTCGCTGCTGCCCCGGCCGCCCGCAGGAGAGGCTCCGCACAGAGGAGGCTGGACATCGGCCACCCGCCGGCCTATTAGTAGTGGAGGGGGTGGGTGTGTGTGTGGGCGGGTAGTCGCTGCTCCGTGGAGACGGTCAAAAACGGTGCATGTCGTCTAGACATCTAAAAACATGCTGCTAACCGGGGGCTCGTCGGGAGTTCACCCAGACTTGGTTAACACTCGGGTGTTGGTTCCAGACCAGCGAGTGTCCGTTGCTTCACGGTGAATGAATGCGGTCGTTATGGTACTTGTTTGAAGTGCCTCGTCGTGGCGCGACGGGGGCTACTATTCATAGTATTCTATCGCAAAAGGCATCTTGGTCACAGTCAACAGGTGATTGTAATCAAATAGCAGGTGATTGTCATTAAATGACCATGGTCAAATTAGGTGTGGCGTTGTCCCATAATGTATGGCAAAGCACTCTATGAATAGCTGTCAAAGTGAGTCAAGTGAAGCAGTATTGTCTGTGTAACAGTGCCCTCCTGTGGTGGGAGCAAGCCACTACCTTAGTCTTTTTTTTTTTTTTTTTTTTTGCCTTATGCCCAACACATGATTTGAGCTACCTAATTTTTCATGACTTGTATTATAGCCCAACTGTTATTTATATTTGAGCTAATATATGTTGATTGTTGGGACTGTATTGTAACATTACATGTAATTTATGTTACTTTTTCTTTTGGCACTAAATATTTAAGAATGCACAACACCTAATGTTGGAACAAAGTCTCAAGTCAGCCCTAAGAATTCACCAAAGTAATCAATAAGAAAATACAAAACCAGTTTAGATCAGGAAGCAGAAAGTTCTCCATTAACTCATTTCAGACAGTCAGTGATATGAGGAGACTTCACTAAAGCCATAGGTTTATAGCTCTAATAGTGGTGCTTATGTTATCTCAAGGAGATAATACAAACTACGTGATGTACATGGAAGCATTATTTTCACCAGAATGAGTCCGAACAGGGTGAAACTGTTTGTTTATACCAACTCAATTATTTTAGTATTCACTGTCATGGTGTTTTATGGATAACACCAAAAGTAGGCTTCACATAGAATTTAAATGGATAGAATGACCACCTCTCTGAAGACGACATTGAATGGCCATTTGGGGGCTTGTACACTGCTATAGGATGTTCGATAATGTTTTCATAGACGTTGGCGTTGTGCACGAGACTCAGAAAGTTGATATTGCATTAGCAAAGGCATAATTTGAACGAACAGGACCAACGGCAGTTGTGAATAACACATATTAAATTGAACTAATCAATTACATTTGTGATTAATCGGTTATAAATTACTCAATTAAGTAAATAGTCCATTTCGATTTCTATAAACGAACATTCCAAGTCATTATTATAATTATAATTTTTTTGCACAAATGAAGAAGACCAATATTGACAAAGCACTTCAGTAATTACGACACCGCAATTGACCTATCTCAAACGCTGCCCTCTTCCTCCGATTACAACGGTTGCTTCCCAGTTGTGATTGGAGGATTAAGAAAAGAGGGCAGGGTTTGAGATAGGTCAAACATGGGGAGTCTCGCCCACTGCATAAAAAGAAAACGTGACAACTTCATCAACATTCTACGGGAGACATCTTGGGTGTAACCATAGAAATGTCATTCAATTAAATATTTATGGGTTGTACGGAAAACTAAAGAACCATCGATACACTATAGGAAAGGCACTTTCAATCGATTCAGATCTGCGAGGCTTCAACCTCGCTGTCGGAAGGTTAGAGGAAATGTGATTTGATGAGAACGCTTCCGCATACTTGAATAATTTACTTGTGACTTTTCCAGAGGTGTTTTCTGGAGAAATATCGAAGTACTGTAAAAGAGAAAAGAAAAAAGAAAATGCATTTGACTCTTGATGATGCATTCTTTCGAGATAAGAGCCTCTTGAATATTTTTTATATATAATTATATAATTCAGGATAGCTTAGTTCATGTTACGCCAAAGGGGTGCAAACATCATCCACTTTGAACTGTGGATGTGTAGTCGTTTATTTTGGTCTTTTCATGTACATTCATCTGTTTTATATTGGTAATTATTTTTGTATATAGTATTCAGTCATAACTTTAATGCCTTGATATGCAGAATGTTTGTTAATTTAATGCTGCTTACTATCTTTTATTTTAAATTTGTATTATTATTATTGCACTGCTATAGTGGGGTCCACTTGTGGCAGGCTTGTCTGATTCTTACCAAACTTGAACCGATCCTTTCAACTGTAGCTGTGCTCTGGTCACGGACCATACTCTGTAATGTATGCTTTCACACATTTTGTAATGCAAATAAAAGTGCAAAATGTTAAACAGTGTTTCAGTTTGCTCTTTCTGTAATGTAAGAATTATGTACTATTTTTCATACATTCATTTAGATTATTTTATTCATTTATTTTATTTACTAGACATACATACTGTAGTCATAATTTGTTGTGTACCTGTGGATGATTTGACCAGTAGATGGCAGCAACCTGTTTGTGGTGACTGATGCCCAACAGCCCATTCCAAACGACGTTGATCAAACGGACTAGTACTTGCGCTCCCATCAGTCAGCGCACGGCCGCACGCACGGACATCATGAAGATATATCGACACTTTTTATATCGACTACGATAAACCACAGGATGGCTGTTGCCATGTTTGTTTTATGGCCGAATAAACTTAAGCAGATGGACAGATGAACATTTATAGGTTAGGAGGACATTTAGCCATAGGTACTGCTGCAACCAAATAAACACCCAATTTCCTGTAGGCCCAGTTTCTAAATACATAGGCCTTATCCTACATGGTACAAAAAGATGAGTGAAAATTAGCCTCCCAAATCCAAAAACGAGAGTGCTAAAACTCAAACTTGTGATGTCAATCAAGTATAAAGTCAGAAGCTGCTTATAATGGCAAATATTTTATAGATGACACTGAGAGCACTCGGGGGAATGTGCTGAGTAGTTCATAGGTACATTTTCTATTTCAGAACAGAGCACAGACCACTAAAACAGAACAAAGCCCATAAAAAATCAGCCTCCCATTTATTTTCAATGAAGCAACTCCAGACTTTATATATATCACAAGCTTAATTGTTGCTTCTCTGGTTCCTGGCTTTGGGAGAGTAGCTCATGATTAAAACAATCATGTACCAGCCAAACCATAACTATTATTCAACTCTACACAGCTGAATGCATCTCCTTTGGAAGACTCTTTTGTTGCCTTTTTTTTTTGTTAAAGGCCCAATCAACGATCCGAACATAAACTAAATGGTAGCCCCACCACCACCAACAATCAAATATAGCAAGCACGTTTTTATTACTGGTTGATTGTTTTTATTTAATTGTATTTGCTGTATTTTGTGGCTGTAAAACAGATCTATTATCTGCTGTATGATGGGTAAAGAAAAGGCCCAAAATACTTTTCACTCTTCAAGGATGTATGTGAATACAGTAATGTATATGAATATATATGTATGTGAATATATATTATTTTAATATATGTATATCCCACATTTATATGTCCTGGGCTGGGGATAGTTGCTGATGAGACAGTGCAGAAATAGTCTAATCTACTCAGTGCACAGCACAGTACAAATCTCAAGTGAATGTAGTTTCCTCTGCTAGCCGGGACCTTTTCATCGATTGTTGATCGTATAGCCTTCAAACACGATGAGCCTGCTGGAAAAGTGCACTCAGCTGGCCTGTTTATCACTTCTGAATGCCAATATATATGTTTAATGTTTAAAACAACTTGCAAATAATATGACTCATTTAAGCTAGCCCAGTGCATGGTTTCCAGCCAATATTGCCAAGCTGTTTTGTCTAGGCCTGGGGCAGTTTATAAAGTGCTTGGCTTGTGTTTAGAGGCGGGGGGGGGGGGATATGCTTGGTGAAAGATGAATACAATGTCTTTCAACTGTCTAATAGATATGCATATGGTCTGAAAACTTACAGAGGTTTATTTTATTTATATATATTTTTATTACCTTTATTCAACCAGGTAAGTCATCATTAAGAACAAATTCTTATTTACAATGGTGACCTGGCAAAAGGCACAGCCTTTTGAGGGGCAGGGGGTTAAATAAATACAAAGTTAAAAAAGAACCCGATTAAAACAAGTTAAAACATTGTAAGATAAACAGAGTAAAACAAAACAGCCACAGCAGTCAGGCATGATACAGGTGCTAGATTAGGAGCAGTTGCAGGTGTCAATATAAATGTCCATGATAGTATCCTTTTTTGTGTGTAAATAGTTCCAGTCTGTGGCCACGCCAGACTGAAATTGTGATTGGCCAATTACTGAGTTTGTTTTAGGGATTTTCAGCAGAATGAGATTTGTAGAACGGATGTTGTAGATAGCAGCAGGTGCAAATGTCAACAAACTACACAGGTATACAGGGGACCAAGGAGAGTTTTATAGATGAACATAAACCAGTGTATTTCACGACATGTGTGTAAGGATGGCCAGTTTATAGAGGAATATAAAGTGCAGTGGTGAGTTCTGAAAGGGCCATTTGTAGCAAAACGGGTGGCAGAGTGATCGAGAACATTAAGCTTCTGCAGAGTAGTTTTGCAAGCAGATCGGAGGTGAGTAGGAAATGTCAAAATACTTGCAACATGTCTCACCGTCAACCTCAGATAATGAAATATTGACAAGTTGGTGAATTCTGTAAAGACGATGAAGCTCTGGTTATATTCAAGGGTTAAAGGATAACTCCAACATTTTGGGAAATTAGCTTATTTAACATCTTCCCTGGAGTTAGACAAGAAGATACATACCTTTTTTGTCTCTGTGCGTGCATTTAGCTTTGGGAACAGACGCTCCGTTAGCATAGCTTAGCTTCATCACTGGAAGTGAGGCAGGACAGTACCCTGACGTTCCCTACAGGTTTGTTGATATTCTCATTCCTTCAAAGGATCTGAACCGATTGAAGTTTATGGATACCATGACTTAAAATCCTCTTACCTTGACGATTTAAAGCCTCCCCAATTTAGAAAACAGTAATCCAATGGCTGGTATTGATATACTACTAACTACTGCACGCTAACGGAGCTAACCGGACACTCAAGCAGATAACGAGAGCAATGACTTCCTTTCTGGGGGGTTTCAAAATAAAAGAGCGACGTCTATAGCAGCGGAAAACGTTTATTTTGTACATTATCTAACGTTAACACGAACCTAAACTAACTTTAGGTTAGTTGTAACGTTAGTTTAGGTTCGTGTTAACGTTAGATAATGTACAAAATAAACGTTTTCCGCTGCTATAAACGTCGCACTTTTATTTTGAAAACCCCAGAAAGGAAGTCATTATATTTGCTTTACACATCCTGTTCTGCGTTAGCTCCGGTTAGCTCAGAGCGTCCAGTAGTTAGTAGTATATTATCAATACCAGCCATTGGATTACTGTTTTCTAAATTGGGGAGGCTTTTAATCGTCAAGGTAAGAGGATTTTAAGTCATGGTATCCATAAACTTCAATCGGTTCAGATCCTTTGAAGGAATGATATATAAATATAATATAATTGTATTGATATCAAAGACGAGTTACGGCGTCCTCGGCAACTTGAGCATGGCGGGGAATGACGAGTTCCGGCGTTTTCGGCAGTTAAAGTGTTAATCTCTCTCTGGTATACGTCACACAGACGTATCGCTTCTTGTGTGAAAATGATTTAATAATGCTCTATAGGCAATAAAATATTGGAGAAAACTCATTTGAATAATTTAATGTTATTATTATTATGTTTAATAATAATGAAACATAATTTCTTCATTCATCACAAAGGGGGACTGTTTATTCCATTGTATCTATGCAGTCCACCTCCATATGATATTTAGAACCACAGCAAGAACTTATAAATCAGGCTATGATTTGTTGTAAATTAAAAGTAACTGTTGTTGCTCCATGAACTCATGGGGTCTTTACTTTGACATGAATCAAGTCTACATCCGCTACATGTCATTAATTTGGGTTCCACCCTTCACAGAATTTAATTCAACCACACCGTGCCCCGTGTAGGACTCATGCGGACTCAAGGAGAGCCAAGTCCTATAGCTTGCCATGGATAGAAAGAAACCCATTTTGATGTTAAAGTCTCAGGGAAAGTTTTGTCTTACAAGTTGATATTCCCTGGCTCAGTGTTTTGGACGGGAGTTCAAAAGAATTAAATCGCTGATGAGAAACAGACAAAAGCGTGACCTTTTCCCAAAAACCTCTTGAAGTCAGCTATACGCTTCAAAAATATAATCTGTTTTGCTGATAGTGGACTTTGAAATCAAATGTCTTATCTTATCTGTAATAACAACTACTGGCCAGCTGTTTGCAATTTCACAGAGGAAAGAAAGCATCAAAGAGAAGGCCATAAAACATAAACATCACTGACAATTATTATCTACATCAAAGTTACATCAAATTAAAATTATACTCCAGAGCCAGATAAAATACTCCCTTCTGTAGTATTTTCCATTCTCTCTCTATGCATGTCAAAGTGATAGTATTTTTCATTCATGTGGCAAAACTCAACTCAAAACATATTTTATGTTCTCCTCCTCCCTTTCTTCATCATTATCTCTTCCACTCTTCTCTCTCTCTCTTCCACTCTTCTCTCTCTGTGTGTTTCTGTCTGTCTGTCTGTCTGTCTGTCTGTCTGTCTGTCTGTCTGTCTGTCTGTCTGTCTGTCTGTCTGTCTGTCTGTCTGTCTGTCTGTCTGTCTGTCTGTCTGTCTGTCTGTCTGTCTGTCTGTCTGTCTCTCTCTCTCTCTCTCTCTTCACATATTCACATCTCATCACTCACTCATATCTCACTTTTCCCATGTGGAAAGTCTCTCACCGAGACCGGAGTTATGTGGAGCGGTTCAACTATTACCCTGTCTGTCACTAACTACACTGAGGGACAGACGGCACATGATGTACAAGTTAATCGCTAAACTAAACACAAGTGAACATCCAAATAATGGCCAACAGGCATTTAACTCTATCACTACCATACTACCAAATGGTTAACCCTTTTACTGCGACAATACAGAAGTTTAACCCTTTCACTACCACACGACAAAGGGTTAACCCTTTCACAACCACACTACATAATGTTAACCCTTTCACTACCACACTACAGACGGTTACCAGCTCTCCCAGAGTTTTAAGCTAGGCAAGTGTCCGTATCCACTTCCATTAATTTATGCTAAACTAGGGCTGACCTCGACTAAGGATTTGTATAGTCGACTTTGATTGGTCGAAATTTGCCGATAGTCGACTGGTAGTCGACTACCCCAAATAATTCCATTTGGGCTGTGGGGGTGCTTAATGTCTGAAGGAGTCGACTGAAGGCTTCTTGTCCTCTGCAAAAGCATGCAATTTGTCCACTGATGGATACATCTTGATATAGTTAATGTGTTCATTAGATGGGTGAAATCCTCTTTCAGTGCCTCTGTGCCTGTTTTCTTAGGCAGTTAGCCTATATGCACTCATTAGCATTATACGCTTCTAGGCCTCTTTGCTTTTGGAAAGAATAAAAAAAAAATATATAATATATATATATATTTTTGCATTCGACTAAGAGGCTGGCAGTCGACTACGGCTCCTTTCGATTAAGAATAACAAAAACATTTACACTCTAAATGTCATGATGATGTCATATATGTTGTGTATGTCATAAATGTCACTATGAATTGAAAATGGGGGACCCTGATGTAAACAAGACAAGTCTTTCTCTGGTCTGCATCTCCTTAACAATTGTGTGTATTGAGCCGTACTGTATATTGTAACCATTCTGCAATCTGTTAAATAAAGTTTTTATTCATTCATACTATCACACACAAGCGACAGTCGCCGTTAACGTCACACATCACCTGGCTACAATGTACAGTGTAAAATGTTGTGACCTGTGTATTTACCACGTGGAGAAATAAAAAATTATTGAATTCGACAATTACGTTTTCTAAGCAAATATACTGTGAACTATTTTTTGCCTAACCACTCCTCTCTGGGCGCAGTCAGTGATTTCAACGTGAAGCCGTGTTTGTTGACATTCTCATTCATTCAAAGGATCCGAACCGATTGAAGTTTATGGATACCATGACTTAAAATCCTCTTACATTGACGATTAAAAGCCTCCCCAATTTAGAAAACAGTATTCCAATGGCTGGTCTTGATAGGCTGCTAGCTAACAGAGCTAACCAACAAACACAGAACCGGGCGGACACTAAAGCAAATAACGAGAGCAATGACTTCCTATCTGGGGGGTTTCAAAATAAAAGAGCGACATCTATAGCAGCGGAATACGTTTATTTTGTACATTATCTAACGTTAACACAAACCTAAACTAACTTTAGGTTAGTTGTAACGTTAGTTTAGGTTTGTGTAAACGTTTTGCTCCGATAATATGGATGTATGTTGTTATTGTTTGGGCTGTGATTTATTGTTTCATGTATGTGTTTCACAGTTCTCACGGTTCGGATTGAAATAAATCCAATCAGTAATATCAAGAACGTGTTGCTGTCATCATTGCAAGTAGAGGGAGTTACAGTGAGAACTTACCTGCTCCAGAAGACAGCACTAGAGAGCAGTGATGGACGAGACGCGCAGGAGAAGAAGAGACGGAGGAGAAGAAGGAGAATGGTGGTGAAACCAAGGTAACCGTCCGGGAGCCGGCCCCTGGGGCTCCTGAGGAGGCAGCAGAGTTCGTGCCCCCCGAGGGAGGCTGGGGCTGGGTCGTCATGCTGGCTGCCATGTGGTGTAATGGCTCGGTGTTTGGGATACAAAAATTCTTTGGCATCCTTTTCTTGTCTCTCCTCAAAGAATTCGGCACCGAAGATGATGCCGACCAGCGATCCAGAACAGCCTTGGTGGGCTCTCTCTCCATGGGGATGATCTTATTCTGCTCTCCCATCGCCAGTGTGTTCACAGACATCCTGGGCTGCAGAGTGACAGCAGTGGGCGGGGCTGCCGTGGCCCTGGTGGGCCTCCTGGCCAGCTCCTTTGTAAAGTCCCTCGGCCCCCTGTACTTCACCTATGGCATCATGTTCGGCTGCGGCTGCTCCTTTGCCTACCAGCCCAGCCTGGTGATCCTCCCCCACTACTTCAAGAAGCGCCTGGGCCTAGTGAACGGCATCGTGACGGCCGGCAACAGCGTGTTCACCATCACGGTGGCCTTCCTGCTCACCCCCCTGCTGGACCGCGTGGGTCTCCAGAACACCATGCGTGTCCTCAGCATCTTCATGTTCGTGCTGATGCTGGCCGTGTTCACCTACACGCCCCTGCGGCCCAACAAGCCACGCAACTCCCGCACGGGGAGGTGCTGCCCGCCCATCGGTGAGATCTTCAACTTCAACATCTGGAGGTCCCTGGGATACCGCATCTGGGTGTTCGGCATACCCGCCGCCCTCTACGGCTACTTTGTGCCTTACGTTCACCTGATGAAACATGTGGAGGAGCGCTTCGGGATGAACGCCAACAAGGAGGTTCTTCTCATGTGCATGGGCATAACGTACGGAGGGGGCAACCTCATCTTCGGCAGGGTGGCAGACTGCGTCCAGGGAGTCAACAAAGTCTATCTACAGGTGTCCTCCTTGTTCGTGATCGGCCTGATGTCCATGATGATCCCCCTCTGTCACGTCTTTGGCGGCCTGATCGCCGTGTGCCTGCTGATGGGGCTGTCCAACGGCTGCTTGTTCGGCATCATGACGCCCATCACCTTCGAGTTGGTGGGCTCCAACGACTTTTCACAGGCCATCGGCTTCCTGCTCGGCATGATGTCCGTGCCCATGACCGTGGGACCTCCCATCGCAGGTTACCTGAGAGACAGGATGGGGAGCTACGACTTGGCCTTCTACCTGGCAGGTATCCCCCCCATCATCGGAGGAGCCGTGCTGTGTCTGATACCCTGGGTGGAGGCGAGGCGCAAGAGGAGGGAGAAGCAGGAGGCTCTCAAGAAAGGAGAGGAGACGACCCAGAAAATGCTAGACTACGAGAAGCCTCAGGGAGACGAACCTTTCAAGGGCAGAGACCCCGAATCTGTCTTCTAGGCTGCGGTTAGACACGGGGGTATTTTCGTTTCGTTTTCAAGATCAGTTTCGCTTTCCAGAGCGCAACGTAGTGGCAGGCGAGTTAGACATTTGTTTTGCGACCTGAGCACTTTCGTTTTGTCAGAACGAGGCATGGTCAGACCGCAACGGATCGCGTCTCGAATTCAGCACTGAGCATGCGCAGGGAGGTAGTTACCTTGGATGTGCCAATACACTTCCTGCAAAAAAATCAACAAGCCACCATCTTTAAATACCTCCGTGAGCCATTTTGCCAATGTAGCATTTATTTTTCCGCAAAGAAAGTGCAATAAAAGTGCAATAAACAAAACGGATACATTCACTGTGTGTTCTGCCTCTCATTTGTTGATGAAACAAAACTAACACATTTGACCACCAAGAGCGGATAGTTTAGTCTCACAAAAAGATCGCCAATTTTGTTAGCTTAGATGCTAACGCGATAGAGATATGCCATTATAACAGTATAGCATTGTGGCTAGCAGCTAACGTTAGCTCACGTTAGCCAGCCAGCACCAAACTGATGATATCAGGAGCTATCAGTAGCTAGATAACATTAGACAACGCCTCATGTATTAAACAAAGGTGAATAGATGACTGTGCCATTTTGTTTAATGCTTGTTAAGATAGAAAGAGGAGCTCTGAGCTAACATGGTCTGGTAGCTAACGTGAAGAAAAGAAAATGGGGGCTTTATACATATGTTATCTTACAACATAACAATGATGGCAGAAATAATGGGGATAATAGTAATGACTGTATTAGCTTTTCACCTGCAAATCATAGGCCGTCGTCTCAGTCCAGGGTCTAGGATCTATGCCCTGTGCAACACGCCTGAGGGAGGGAGGGGGCAGAATTAATTATTCGATATCAGTATAATAACTGGACTTTGAGAAGTCTTTATTCGGCATGCAGACAGACACTTTCAAAATATGAATAAAAGGTTGTGCCTCTAATCACCACATCACTTGCTCACTTGGAGATGCAAATTGGCTTACTACTACACCATGTACTTGCAAGTTTATATTTAGTAAAGATAGCAGTCCTACTACACCATGTACTTGCAAGTTTATATTTAGTAAAGATAGCAGTCCTACTACACCATGCACTTGCAAGTTTATATTTAGTAAAGATAGCAGTCCTACTACACCACTTGCACGTTTATATTTAGTAAAGATAGCAGAGAGAGAGAAAGAGAGAGAGAAAGAGAGAGAAAGAGAGAGCCAGTCAGTGGCGGCTGGCCACTAGGGGCGCTCGGGCGCCGCCCCCCCTGGTTAACCCTGGTTAAAAGAGAAAAGAACAAGAAATATTTTTAGTTTGTTTTTTGTTTTATAGCCCTATAAATAATATAAACATGTTTAAAATGAATAATATTTACTCATTTTAAGTATGTTTGTGTTTCCAATGCACAATATAACGTTAATATATCAAATATAAATAATCTTCCGGTTTGACGACAGTATGTGACGGTCGCATCTGTCACAAGCTCCGCTCCATTTTTGTTAATTTCGCTTAAAAACCTACTTTATACAACACTAATGTGTTTAAACCTCGACGTATATATTAACTAAGACCTTCAACTAACTATATCAATAGTGAAACGCAGCATGCCAGCAAAGAAACATAACTCAAAAAGCCGTGAAGCAGATTCTCCAACGGCAGACGGCGCGGTGACACGTTCAACAGGGAAGGGAAAAGCAGACGCTATTGAGAATAAAAAGCCCGACAATAGCATGGATTCTATTTCTAACATCCAAACGACCTCAGCCGAGACAGTCATGGAGAGTATTTCACCCGACTTCAAAACGCTGATGACAGCTATGATGAAGATCTTAACCGACAAGGTTAAAGGTCAACCTTCACGTTGTATTTTTGTTCAATAAACAATGTGGACTAGGCCAACAGTGACTTTCATGAAGAATGGGGAAAAAAAGTATTGAAATTGACCCAGTTTTAGCGTTTTTATCAAACATTTTGTCTGCCCAACACAATCACCACGCACGTGCATATTTTAATCAATGGTTCATAACGTGCGTGTGTAATCGAAATGATCATCACAACAGGTGCAGGGCACCAGGGGGCTCACCAGGGGGCGCTGAGAGTCACACACAGCTAGTGGCAGGCACTGATATATGCTTGCTACTACTAGCCGAATGAAAATGTATGTTTCACCTAACACTATTGCTCCGTGATTATAGCCACCCATCTCTAAAGCCACAACCACGTTACCATATTTGTAATAATGTAAATCATTGTGTCGTTGTACACATATTGTGTTTATAACGTTAGTAGCTAACATAGCTTAGCTTGGTAGCTATTGTGCTAACAAAATATCCCGACAACCGGCTCGCTGGCCGGCATGAACGGCCGACCCAAAATGGTTCTCTCCTCTCTGTACACCCCGTCCCCATGGGTACCCTGCCGGGGAGCCCATGGACGCGACAACGGCGACAATGGTGGCAGCCTGTAGCCGTGCTCGAGCCCGTAAAGGCTAGTGGTACACGATAGCTATGAGCTAACAATGGCCGCCGCTGTTGTCGCGTCCACAAACTCCTCCGCAGGACACCCGCGAGGACGGGGGCACACAAAGAGGAGAGACCATAGGCTAACATCAGTGTAGTGGTCCCGACTGCCTGTAGCAGGGACGGCGGAGCTATATAGGCTAACTGTGATGCACCGAGTGGGCCACCATTGAACTAGTACTATGACCCGGACGGGCAAGGCATTTCCTGAAGTGACGTCACGGCCGTGCTAGCGTCTGATAAGCTTTTAGATTCGGCTCATTAATATGCACCTGTAGTGACGTCGGCGTTTGATAAGCTTTTTTGATTCGCGCGTGCATGTTATTCGTGCGTGGACCTTTTTAACTCTTTCAGAGTGGCATTTCCGGTGTCAAATGGAAAAAAATAAATAATGAAATTATATACCAATGATGTAAACTACCCATAATTGATCAGTAGGGTTTAACCTGGAGGTTGGGCTTTAATGATATTGCTAAAGCTGTGGAAAGAGCCGAGACTAATGCTACCGCATTTAAGATAGCCATAGAGGCTAAATTTGAATATATCAAGACACAGGTTGTAGCACAATCCGATCGCATAACGGCGGTTGCAAATACTGGGATCGAATACTCACGGAAGCAAGAGGAGAAGAATAAGGAACTATCTGAAGCTATCGCCGAAGTATCGAAGGAAATGCAACTGGAAAACAAACAGCTCCGGCAGTTGATCCATGTCAACAAGGAGGAAAACTTGATCCATCGGCTAGAAATAGAACGGCACGCCCGCAGATTCAATCTCCGTATAGTGGATTTGGATGAATCAGTCAACTGCACAGATGACAAGTTTTCTGCAGTGCTATTCGAAATCCTAGGTTCTGAAATCCTAACTACAGAACCGATAGTGGACAAACGCTACAGAATTGGATCTGAAAATTACAATAACAACAACAAGGAAAGAGTGATAATTGCCAGTCTACGGGAAACAACAACAAGAGACACGATTATCAGGGAATCACGCAAGAAATGGGGAAAACTGATGTACAAAGGGAAAAGAGTGTGGTTCTATGAAGACATGTGCAAGGAAGCCATAACTGCGGGCCCACTACAAAGGTGTAGTAAACCGACTATATGAGAAAGGTCTCCACCCCATCTTACGGTATCCGGCTAATCTTTCCATAGTTGAGGGAGAAGGAAAGAGATTCGTGCTACGTTCGCTTGAGGCGGCAGAAGATTACATGAAGAATATAAAAAGTGGATGACAAGATTCATTTTTCATGGATAACTCTACAATTGCATGGACATCAAAAACGGCAACATACAAGCTTTTGACAACATTGAGAAATAAGAAATTTGATATAAAACTTAATATGCAGATCTTGATTTGATACCGACCATTTTGGAACATTCTAGAATTTCTACTCTATTTTTCTTACTTGAAGGCTATGAGTCATAACGGATTATTCTGGAATACACTGGATTGTTATTGTTCTATGGCACAAGGAATGTACTGGAACATTAAAACATCAATCTGCAAGTCACGAGCGGCTGACAGCACTCTGGAATACAATACCTTTTTCAATGATGGCCCCGTGAAATAACAACGATATGAGACTTGGTCATGAAATAGATGTGAAGAACAACGACCACCATAACAGATTAATGATCACGCATGACAGGGGACGATCTGCATACAAGTATTTAAAATTATCCTTGTCGTTTAGATGTGTAAACATGCAAAGGTATTTAAAAAAAAAAATAAGTAGATATTCCCGGATTATATGGGTTTTCGATATCTAATTCTAAACATCACTATTTCTTATTCTTTATTTCTTTATTATGAAATGTTCTAACCAAATGTTAATAGAAGGTTTATTAAAAAAAAGAAAAAAATAGGTTTAAATGAGTATACCAATTGAGGTATAATTTTCATTCTGTTATAATTACATTAACGGGAGAGAGGCTTGGTCACAGGTGACATTCTATTAAATTAGAATTAAAAGCATAGATTCTATGGTATACATAGGAAAGCTTAGGATAAATTGCTCATTCTGGGCAGACTGGAAGTGCAGGAAAGGAATAAGTTGTATGCGAAGGAGGTATCAAATAGGTACCTTGTACGACTCTGTAAGGGAGGGGGGATCAGTTTTTTTTTTTTTTTTTTATATATATATATGTATGTTTTTATGCTCGGCTCTCAACGGGACCTCAACAGTGGGATGTAAATCCATTGTGAATTCGCACTCCAGAAATATTACCAACAAATACAAATCAATATGTATAGATTATGGCTAGTTTGAATATAATGATCTGGAACACTGGGGGAATAAATAATCAACATAAACGCAAAAGCGTGCTCACATTGATGAAAAACAAACAGGTGGATGTGGCTCTCTTAAGCGAAACGCACATTTCAGTGGGAGACAAAGCTACATTAGCGGACAACACATACCATAACATTAGTCACTCTTCCTTTGGAACGAGAACCCGTGGAGTTGCTATAGTTGTGAAACGGAAACTGAATATTGAATTGAAGGGAGTATGGTCTGATGCAGATGGTCGGATAACCATAGCTAAGATTATACACAAGAATAGGAAAATAGCGTTGGTAGCGGTATATGCCCCAAATCTATACGAAACTAATTTCTACACTGCACTCACTAGGGAAATGTTAAACCTTCCAGAATACTCATTTATAATTGGTGCGGATTTTAATGCCATTTGGGACCCTGGGTTGGATAAGTCTTATCCCAACTTTTCCAACGAACAAAAAAAGTCATCTAAAGCGTTTGGATGGATTGGACAAAGTATTGGACAAAGAATACAGGTGTAAATGACCTATGGCGATCACTCAACCCCACAACCCGGAAGTACTCCTGTCGATCAGCAAGACATAAAACACTCTCCAGAATAGATTATGTTTTCGCAACCCCGAGGCTATTTGATAACTATGAAGTGGAGATGGTACCCAATGCATTATCAGATCACTTTTATTTACTCCTAAAAGGATCATTTGGTGTACTATCATCCCGGGCCCCAAGATGGCGCTTTAACACGACACTGCTGAATAACAAGGAATTCATTACACAACTCAAAGAAGCTCTTTCAGTATTTCTAATAAAGAATGGGAACTCGGTGCCGGACCCTAGAAAATTATGGATGTCGGTAAAGGGAATGATCAAGGATTTCACTGATAGCTTTTCATCCAAAATACGCAAGAATCGATGCTCAAAACTGGCGGAACTAGAAACGCTTTACTCTACGTTATTTACTTCTTTACAATATAACGACTCGGTTCGACTGGAATCTCAAGTTAATTTACTAAAAATAGAGATTAACGCCATTTATAAACAACAATCTGAAGTACAAATACGTAGCACAAGACAAGAGCATTACTCTCAAGGTTCCAAACCAAGTCACCTACTAGCTACGCGATTAAGAATTAACGCAAAATTTGCAGATATAACCTCCATTAGAGCACAACAAGGACTTATAACAGACACCAAAGAAATAAACGCGACATTCAAAGAATTCTACTCCAACTTGTATAAATCAGAAACGACCTTCGATCAAAACAAAATGGACACATATCTTAATCAAATTAACCTCCCCAAACTTACAGAGGATGATGCTAAACAGTTAGAAACACCAATCACACTAGAGGAACTCAGGAAGGCCATATCCGAAATGCAAAGTGGTAGGGCTCCTGGAAGAGACGGTATCCCACCAGAAATGTACCTCTCATGCTGGGACATAATTGGACCCCTATTACTTAATATGATTTTATACTCAGTCAAGGAGGGGAACTTTCATAAGAACGACAATATTGCACTCATAGCAATTCTCCTTAAAAAAGACAAAGACCCCACCGAGTGCGGTAGTTATAGACCCTTAAGCCTCCTCGGAACCGATATCAAACTGTTCTCTAAGGTATTAGCCATCAGACTTCAAAAGCATATGACGTCTTTAGTTCATCCGGATCAAACTGGCTTCATAAGAAACCGCTTGATCACTGACAACATAAGACGATTACTATACGTACTAGATGCCAGCAAGGACGACACCACACCTAAGGCAATGCTATCCCTGGATGCAATGAAAGCCTTTGATAGGTTGGAATGGTCGTATCTATGGGCAGTATTAGAAAGGATGGGGTTAGGAAAAGGATTCATTGATATGATTAAAGTATTATACAAAGACCCATCGGCCATGATTACAACAGGTATAATCACCTCCGGAATATTTCCGGTATCACGTTCTTCTAGACAGGGTTGCCCTCTTAGTCCCGAACTATTCGATTTATCACTAGAACCTTTAGCACAATATATAAGACAATCCCAACTCATAGAACCAATCGTAATCAAGGGCACACAACACAAAATTAGTCTATATGCGGACGACGTAATACTGTTCATGCAAAACCCTAACATCGCAATGCCTCATCTTTTCAAGTTGATTGACGACTTTGGCGACCTATCGGGATTTAAGATAAACTGGCCAAAGTCGGCCTTCCTTCCACTGAACGCCCCTGCAAAAAATACAAGTCTTCCAGGAGAAATACCAATGGTTAAACACTTTAGATGTTTGGGAGTTGAAGTATTCCCTACCATAAGCCAAACGGTGAAACACAATTACATAGAAATCCAAAATAAAATCAAATACGACTTTGACAAGTGGTCAAAACTTAAAAACTCAGTACAGGCACGGGTTTCAATAGTTAAGATGGATGTCTTACCTAGAATCAACTTCATCAGCTCAATGCTTCCGTTACCCCCTCCAGATAGTTATTGGAAAAATGTACTCTTCTGCATATAAATTTATTTGGAATAACAAACCACCACGTATAAAAAGATCCACCGCACAGAGAAACAAAGCCGACGGAGGGATGGCATTTCCAAAATGTTTCCACTATTTTAAGGCGTACACTTTAAGACCACTGACAACCTGGTTTGAACCCCAAGCATCAGTATCCTGGAGGGAGAAATTTAGAAGTAAATATAGTAGCACCACAGAGACTGCAAGACATAGTATACACCAAAATATCAATTAAGCAATGCGAACTGAAATTTGGCCCCATAATTACTCATGCGATCCGGATATGGCGTGAAACACAAAAAAAAGATTCTAACCCACATAAATGGCATAATCATACTCCCTTATTCAATAACAATGCACTCCTGATTGATAAACGACCTATAAGATTCCCTAGATGGGAAAAGCAAGGCATACATACATTAGGAGATGTTTTCAATAAACAGGGTATTTGTAGTTATGATGAAATAGAAAAAAAAATTAATCTCACCGGTTCCACATATTATTTTTACGCACAATTATTGTTATGTTTGAAGTCTCACGGTGTTCCATTAAGGATACCAATTGCACACCACAGATACCACACATTTTTCTATGAAAGAGAGACATCGAGAGGTTTTGTATCCGATTTTTATCATCAATTACTAACGGCCTCGTATGAAACTCTCCACCTAGACTCCGTCTGGAGGAAGGATATACCAGACCTGGAAAAAGATTTTGAATGGCAAGAAGCCTGGGCAAATGTTCGACTTGCATCAAGGAACCCGGACCATCAACAAATCAATCTTAACTATATTTATAGGACATACTTGACTCCTATAAGACTGAACAGAATGGGTCTTAAACAAGACTCCAAATGCTCCTTATGTACAAATGGGGACGAGGGGACATTTATGCACATGTATTGGGACTGCCCACCAGTTAAGATATTCTGGAAAGAAGTGACCCAGCAATTATCAAATCTCTTAATTCTGAATATACCTGTACACCCCTCTGTATTATTGCTGAATGATGTTTTTGAGTATGCAGTACCTATACAGCTAAAGAGATTGGTTTTATCTGGTATTACAGTGGCTAAAAAACGGATAGCATCACGATGGTTTCAACCGGAAAAAATGTGCCGAAAGGTCTGGATTCTTACATATCTCGATGTGATTTATCTAGAAATATCTACAGCAAGAATTTTGGGTCTCAATGAATCCAAATTGACAATGTGGTTAGAAGTGGTGGAGAGAATAAAGGCTAGCATATAATGATAGTGTCTGGTTAGGAGCGAATGATAATGGATGGATTATCCATTGGGGGGTCCAGGGTGGGGGGTGCGAGCAAGAGCATATGTGTGTAGGGGAATAGATAGCAGGTATTAGGGGTATATCTTATATAAGACATTTATCTAAACGGTGATTTAATTGATGTGCACTGTTAACAATGCTTGTATATCTAATCGTGTGTTGTCATGTTTGTTTATGTGTTTGTTTAAAAAATAATAAAAAAATTAAATACAAATATAAATAATCGGTTTCCTGAACAGGAAGTGACTCACTGTCTGATAGAGAATACGTTCCGTTACCGTAGCCGCATTTCTCCTAGCCGTATTTCTCTCGGGCTAGACGCAATAGCGCTCTGAGTGCGCGTGCACGCCGTGCACTGTTTCATCGCTGTATCCGTCGCAGCCAATCAGTGCGTAACGCGCTGTGCGTTGAAATATGATGTATTATGATGGAAGCCGGGCACGATTTGAAGCGGTCTAAGCAGCAGCGTCTATAATTTCCGTAGCCGCATTTCTCGGAGACGCTCTCTGATTGGCCGACGTCAGTTTTTTCCGTGGCCGCATTTCGCGGAGACGCTCTCTCTGATTGGCCGACGTCAATTTCTGGTTAGTACTGTAGATAGTTACTCTATGCTAGCTGTTGTGTTGTTGTGATGCAGCTATTTGTCTTAGAGCGTGACGGCAAGTTCTTTCGACGGTTAAGCTTAGGCACTCTTTCAAAGTTGGTTAAGGTTAGAGTTTGTCTTAGAGCATGGCGATAGGAACGCCAGGTAGTTTGCAGGCTGTTCGACACGGAAATGGACAAAGACACAGCTCTTCACTAGTCTCACACAGTACTTGTTGGCTAACAACAAGCTATATATGGATGCAGTGTGGACATGCATGGACAATGGACATCAACACAGTCTGGACAGTGGAGTGGATATACTTTATCAAGCCCTTCTGCCTGCTGCCAACTTAACAACAAGGTAAAGTTGCGATATCTCTCTCTCTCTCTCTCTCTCTCTCTCGCTCTCTCTCTCTCTCTCTCTCTCTCTCTCTCTCTCTCTCTCTCTCTCTCTCTCTCTCTCTCTCTCTCTCTCTCTCTCACTCTCTCTCTGATTGTGTAGGGCATATTGGCTGCATTTGACTGACTGTGATCATATTGATTGATGGCAATGGTGATAGTTGTACCTAATTAAATATTCGCAATGCGTGGTACATGTTTGCAAAATGTTTGGTATAGCGCCCCCCATGGAGAAGAATGTACGGGCCTCCACTGGAGCCAGTTAGCCAGTTAGCTAATAAAATTCGATTGCACAGCTGGTCTGTGGTGGCCTTGATAAGCAACGTGCGGACCTAATGTCCAAAATAGCTAAATAGGTACTTACATTTTTACTGAAAGACATCTTTGGTTGAGAAAGAACTTGTTCTGCCACGCAGTGCGCGCACACCACACTGTGAGAAAGAGTTAGGAAAAAATAGACTCTTTATACTCTCACGTGCTCCAGTCCACACGCATGCGCACACACATGCGCACTCCAACACATACTTGTCCAGGCCACTATACTTGTCCACGCCACGAAGCCCCGCCTCAAACCCGTCCACGCCTGAGTAGGGGGTATCTGCAGAGCCGCAGAGCCAGGCTGGACGGGTTGGAGGCGGGGCTTCGTGGTCTGGACAAGTATTAGTGGTCTGGACAAGTATTGCGGATGAGGGGGGGGGGGCTCTCTCGCTATGTGTTGGAGTGCGCAATGTGTATGCGCATGCGTGTGGACTGGAGCATGTGAGAGTATAAAGAGTCAATTTTTTCCTAACTCTTTCTCACATCACAACAAGAAGAAGAAGAAGAAGAAGAAGAAGAAGAAGAAGAAGAACTCTTTCACAGTGTGGTGTGCGCGCACTGCGCCGGCAGAACAAGATGTCTTTCAGTAAAAATGTAAGTACCTATTTTGCTATTTTGGACTTTAGATTTGCTTATCAAGGCCACCACAGACCACCTGTGCAATCGAATTTAATTAGCTAACTGGCTCTCTCTTTCTCTCTCTGCTCTCTCTGCTATCTTTACTAAATATAAACGTGCAAGTACATGGTGTAGTAGGACTGCTATCTTTACTAAATATAAACTTGCAAGTGCATGGTGTATAGGACTGCTATCTTTACTAAATATAAACTTGCAAGTGCATGGTGTATAGGACTGCTATCTTTACTAAATATAAACGTGCAAGTACATGGTGTAGTAGGACTGCTATCTTTACTAAATATAAACTTGCAAGTGCATGGTGTATAGGACTGCTATCTTTACTAAATGTGTAAAAATGTAAGTACCTATTTTGGACATTAGGTGTGTTGCTTATCAAGGCCACCACAGATCAGCTGTGTAATTGAATTTAATTAGCTAACTGGCTCTCTCTTTCTCTTTCTCTCTCTCTGCTATCTTTACTAAATATAAAAGTGCAAGTACATGGTGTAGTAGGACTGCTATCTTTACTAAATATAAACTTGCAAGTACATGGTGTAGTAGTAAGCCATCTCCAAGTGGGCAAGTGATGTGGTGATTAGAGGCACAACCTTTTATTCATATTTTGAAAGTAATTATATTCTCTTTTTTCCAGGACCACATAACGATACAAAGAGGCCAGTCACTTCCACCAGTAGTGGAATGCAGATCCTGTTGCAGCAACTATCACTGCCCGTTTTGTGCGCCTTCCCTTTTCAAGCCTACCAGACTCGGCAAAGTGCAGAGCCATTTGCAAATCCATTTTTCAACAGTAGTTATCCATCAAGGTAAAGTTAGACATTTCTCCCATTGCCTCTGGCAATGAGCATAACTGAGCCGACGCATACGGTGGTCATGTATAATAATAACAATAATGGTCAGTGGTCACATTATGCTTTTATTACTTTTCATGTTTGTGTTACAGAATACACTATACACAAATGTGGATTGGACTGCAGACAAGGCTATCACTACCACTGCCCCTACTGCCAGGCAACAATTATAAGAAGAAAAAAATGCTTCGCACCATATATTATCATGCAAGCCCCTGCCCAGATGTGGATTGGACTGCAGACCAGGCAGCCCAGACTATCATTACCACTGCCTCTACTGCCAGGCAACATTTGTAACCAAAATACAGGCTTTGGTCCATATATCATCATGTAAGAGCCAGCCCTCCCCTCAACCACCTCTGCCATCTCCTCAACCACCTCTGCCATCTCCTCAACCGACTCTGCCATCTCCTCAACCGACTCTGCCATCTCCTCAACCGACTCTGCCATCTCCTCAACCGACTCTGCCATCTCCTCAACCACCTCTGCCATCTCCTCAACCACCTCTGCCTCTGGCTGCAGAAACATCCCCAAGTCGGGCCAGAAGGCGGCCAGTCATTCAAAAGAAGTGTCCGATGTGTAAGATTACCATGAACACCAGAAATCTGAAGAAACACATCGAAAGGAAACACACGGATCAAACGCATGACATAACAGCAAGGCATCACCTTACCAGTGAGTGCATAGATTCAAAGAATAGAATGTTCATAGTATTCAAGTCATTCCAGGGGGCGAGTACTCCACTGCATGTCGTGCAAAAATTTGGGGTGGAAAACATTGATGTTGGTTGTGAGTCACAGGAGTGCCAACAAAATATGAAGTTGGCATGGCTGAGTGGATTCAACTCCTTCAAGTGTATACATCTGAGGTCACTTGACTATTGCACATCCAACGCTCCCATTGAAGTGCTATCCGAAGAAACGCTCTCTAGGATGGTGCAAGAAAAATGGTTTGGTGAAGATAAGAGAGACTGCCTTAATCAAGAAGCGGTCATGGTCAACGTGTGCCCCAGTCTATTTTCAGGACGACGGGCATCAAAACGCAGTGTTTGACTTCTTGTCAAACATCCTGGCCAGCACAGTCTCATCTGTACCCATCCTGGATAATGTAGCCTATATCCTTGAGGTCTTGCTGCCTGAGGTGAATTTGTATGATATTTTTACTTTTCACTATGTATGTGTTACAGGTACCAGGATATGGCACCTGATAACAGATATATGTTTAACCTATGAAACAGGTTGTAGTTAATCATTTGACAAAGGAAGGTGCAGACACGATGTTACTGACTCTGGGTCCTCCCGGTTGTCTTTCAACAACGTTTATTTATTCCACAGAATAATCAATCAATCATTGTATCATCATTGTATCATCATTGTATCATCATTGGATAATCATTGTATCATCATTGTATAATCATTGTATCATCATTGTATAATCATCCAGTTCAATTAGTTACATTACTTTAATACATTCAATTATAATCCCATACTTGTTATTAATTCAAAAGCATATTCATCATTTCAACACACATTCTACCCTTTTAGGATACCCTGGTTCACTTCAATAGCATTTTCCTTTTAAATGTAGTTATCCAGTATTATATACTGTACATTGTGATTACTTATGTCTTTATACATATTTGGCGTCTTAAATATAAGCACGTGAGAAGAGAAACATTATCCTGTTAACCTCTGTCTAGACATGTCTAGGCATGTTGGAAGGGACCATCGTATGTCTTTTAACCAACACTGTCATTCTCATTGTCTGTCAAACAATTCCTTAAATCACCAATAAGTGTTACCTTTATCATCAGTCATTTATCATCAGTCATATCCACTATTCTCTAGTATACAGAAATACCTCCACACCTCAGTGTTACCCATAGTTGTGTTCCGGTCTCAAGTTCTATTGAAACTCAAATGTGCAATGCAAGTGCATTTATATATATATATGTATCGGGCCGTTCTCAACCCTACTAGGAATTTGCTAAACCGTGACCATGGTATAACTCAAGGGAATAGATTTATATTTACATTTAACGGAGGGCGCAATAGAGAGAGAGAGAGAGAGAGAGAGAGAGCATGTGGTACCGCTCCGGTGTTTAGCCATCTCCCAGGTAGTGTAAGCTAAAGTAATTTCCCTCTAACCGTCTTGTACACAATATACACATTTACTACACAGCAATTCAACCCAAGACAGTATGTATTTCAAAACATAAACCTTTATAATCCCCTTGGAGATACTTAGCTTCGACACGTTAGTGCTTAAATGGACAATTGTGTTCCAACATTATTTAAATGTACCAACGAAACGTGGCGCCATCAATAGACGGTCTGCTTCTCAACCACGTTACTTGTCGTCTTAAACTTCTTAAACTTGACTCAAACATCGACAATAGTTACTTCATTTGAACCCTTGACATTGCATGTATCCCTGTAAACCTTTATGTGTGTTTTGTAGTATATTACCCACCTATGAAACAGGTTGTAGTTAATCATTTGACAAAGGAAGGTGCAGACACGATGTTACTGACTCTGGGTCCTCCCGGTTGTGAGGCTGAGATCGCCTCGTGCGTCCCTAAGCACACAGTACGGTTTCCTGGAAGGCGAAGCCACTAAACACCAGTCCTATACTGCCACCTATTGACCAGATTATGTTAATGTCTCCCATTACATATAAATGACTGTTCTACCTTGTTTCTGATGGAGGTAATCCTGTACCAATATGTTCACACTGTTTTGACACAATCTAAAGATATTAACGTGATACCACTTCTAGTGGGCATCACATATGAAACAAGCCTTTGTTGAGAGATTTCAATTCTAATGTGTGCAGTTATTGAAAAATAATGCATGATCCAGGTGCTAATTTACTTTTGTCTCATGGGGTAAACTGTAATCTTCTCTCTCCATGACAGGCCACTATAAGCGCTATTGCAGCAGTCAATGAGGTCACCAGTAAGAGGGCTGAAGAAATCTTCTGGACCCCAGATGTCGACAAAAGGCATGCCAACATTATCCTAATCATCAGATTCGTTTTTATTATCTGAAACATTTTCTCTTTTAAATGTCTTGTTTTGAATTTATTGTCACAGTATGTGTTGTCCTGGTCATATCGCTATTAGACCTAACTATGTATAGTGGTACAGTGTAGAATTACCAGAATATTGCATTGTCAAACTTTTTTACATTTTCTATATGTTATGCTTTTTCATATTAGTGAGTGGGAGGCATTCGATGACAAAATCGACCGTGAAAGGAAGAAGCAGCGCTGAACTCGGCTGCAAGGGTCCTCACGCACACCAAACCCTGGCAGCACATCACCCCCACCCTGCAAAAACTCCACTGGCTCCCCATCAACTACCGAATCCCCTACAAGAGCCTCCTCCTCCGCAATCATTAGAGTTTTTTTTTTTTTATTATCTTTTCCCCCCTCCTTTTTCCGATTTTTCTCCCATCCCACTGTTAGTCGTTATGCCAATTCCCAACCCCCTTTCTGGTTGTTGCGCGCTGTTCACCCTGGACTCCGGTTTTCAAAGACCGGGGTTGCAGTGTAGCAAATCCCCGGTTGTGTGTGGCCGAACAGTGCAACTGCGCACATACAATCATGGTTATATTAAATCCAGCGCTCGTGTGGACTGGGCCTAACTTGCCTGCCATTACGTTGCGTTCTGAAAAGCGAAACTGACCCTGAAAACGAAACGAAAATGGCCCTGTGTGTAACTGCAGCCGTCTCTGTGCTAACAGTCACGTTTTCAGTACGAGAAGACAAGACAAGACAAAACTTCTTTCTCTGGTCTGCATTCCCTTAACAATAGTGTGTATTGAGCCGTACTGTATTGTACCCATTCTGCAATCTTGTTGAAATAAAGTTTTCATTCACACTCAAAATCTGTGTTCATTTTTTATTTTGCATACTAATGTTCTGTGTCTTGAGTCGTACTTGTATTGAAAAACTGATTTTATATGTCTGAGGAGAAGACCGGTACTCATCATCTTCGTCTCCACAAAAAGAAAAATGACATGTGAAGTATGTTGTGTGCCAGGTTCAAACAGTGCTGTATATGTACAGTTTATTCCTACTCCTATCCAAGCTCCGGGAGGGTCATCAAAGAGAAGTCGGGTCATCAAAGAGAAGTCGCCTATTCTTAGTCCTTGCCCCACAATGGTGGAATGAACTACCCACCCCAGTTAGGACAGCCGAAACCCATCCAATCTTTCGCCGTCGACTAAAGACTCACTACTTCAACCATTATCTAAAAAAAAAAATCGAACCCTAACTAACCTTACTGCATGCACTTGTCCTAATAAACTAACCTACACTGTAGCACTCAACACTTTATGAACATTGTTACTGAGACGAAAGTTAAGTTTACTCTATTATTACTAGATCTGGTATGTCATAAATGTCTAGATGTACACTTTATAAACATTGTTACTGAGACGAAAGTTAAGTTTACTCTATTATTACTAGATCTGGTATGTCATAAATGTCTAGATGTAACATTACTGTCTATGTACAAGCAGGCATGCGTTGTTCATGGGACGGGGTAGCACGGTGTGCAAGCTCACTGAGTATTAAAGAGTATTAATGCGCTACCTCGCATTATCATAACAATAGCCGCTAGGCCGGTGTCTTCAACCACGTCTGGACTCTTTGTGATGTAAATATGGAATGTCCCAAGTTGCTGCTGTTTACAGAGTGTATTGTTGTCCAAAGGTGAATGATGTATGAGGACGTGTCTCACCGTTTGGAATTGACAACTGTTTTGATTTAACCCTTCATTCACCATCATTCACCTTTGGACAACAATACACTCTGTAAACAGCAGCAACTTGGGACATTCCATATTTACATCACAAACTTTGGGACTGAGTAGATAATTAATTAATCTTCTCTTTATTTTTATTATTTATATTAAAACTGAATCAAACCATAAACAAGGTTGCCTGTTGGGATGTTAGATCCTAATGTGAAAAACTGATTTTATATGTCTGCACTTTATGTGCTCATTTTATGCCTGTCTTTCTTCTGTTGTGAAGCACTTTGAGCTGCAGTTTCTGTATGAAAGGCTATACAAACAAAGTGTATTATTATTATTATGTGCGCGAGGGAACATATGCGCATGCGCGCGGGGCCGCGCGTGCGCGCGCCCGTGCGCGCGCCCGTGCGCGCGGCGTCATTATCCTGCGTGCCGGCTCAGTCCATATTAACAACGCAAGCCTGTGTACAAGTTTACTCTATTATTACTAGATCTGGTATGTCATAAATGTCTAGATGTAACATTACTGTCTATGTACCTATGTAAACGAGACGAAAGTTAAGTTGAAAATGGGGGAAGGTAAGTTGAAAATGGGGGATCTATGTAAACGAGACTAAAGTGACGTTGAAAATGGTGCGCAGTAGTGCAAATACTTGTCCAGACCACTAAGGGTGCGGTTACACCACAGACCACGAAGCCCCGCCTCCAACCCGTCCAGCCTGGCTCTGCGGCTCTGCAGATACCCCCTATAGCCACGCCTGGGCTCTGTGGCTCTGCAGATATACCCTACTCTCTCGGCGCGCTGGCTGAGTGTGTTCAGTGTTGCAGGGGGTTTTGGTGAGAGTCTACCAGAGCTGTGCGAAATCATTTATACATTTTTGACAGGTTTCCACGAACGTGCGCATTTGGATAACTGGAACCAAATTCACCTGGAAATCACTTAAAAGGTATATATTTTTCATTGCTCACTTGTTGTCTGTAAAGACTAATCTTTGTGATTTAAATTACGTGGACGCAATGAAACCTAACACTAACAGTAACAGTCACCTTATGATGAATTGAAAATGGGGGACCCCTGATGTAAACAAGACGAAAGTATTTCTCTGGTCTGCAGTGTGTATTGAGCCGTACTGTACTGTACCCATTCTGCAATCTGTTAATAACGTTTTCAATCAATCACCTATCAGCATAATGTTTTTTGAATGCTCAGTAGCCTGATGGAGCGGCCGTTCATGGAGCCACGTTTCAGGTGTTTTGAACAATTAATAGATTACTAGTTACTGGTAACTTGGCTTGTAGAATAAATTTAGCCTACCGCTAGTATGCCAGTTGCTTATCAGACAACACATAATTTATGTTCTCAGAAATTAAGAACAGGAGAGGTATCCCCATAATATATGGGTAGAAGCGACAAGTTAATGATTTATTTATCTTTTCTTTCCTTCTTCAATGTGTGGCTTAACTAGAATAGGCTAATTGTATGTAACATGTTATAGGCCTAATATTATGACTTATGTTTTAATTTAATTTGATTGGTGTGCCAAATATTAGAGGCTATTCCTTGTTGTAAGTCCATAGATCAGTTGATTGATTGAAAACTTTATTAACAGATTGCAGAATGGGTACAGTACAGCTCAATACATACAATTGTTAAGGGGATGCACACCAGAGAAAGACTTTCGTCTTTCTTTGTAGTTGTTATTGATGTTATTAGTAGTACTACTATTAGTAGTAGTAGTTTAGTTATTGATGATAACAATAATAATGAGACATTTTGGAAGTTACTGAACTAAGCATTAACATTTCAGCGTTTCATTATTAGCTGTGTATTCCACAAAAATAGGCTCTTTTATGAAAGGATGTGGTCCACAATGGCAGGTCCTTCACTGCATAGGTTCCCACATGACCCCTCTGCTCAATACAGCCTCCTGTGGCCCCGAGGGACCCTGAGAGCTAATGTCTTCTTTTGAACCCCTCTCGTGTTTGGGCTTGTCACAGTCTGTACTATAGCTGGAAGGGCGGGGAGGTTATTATCGGTGGCTTAATAACTTGTCATATCTTGTGGTTTTCACTTAATGAATAATAAGAGAACCTTCACCTTAGTTTTAAAAAGGGTGACCTCATGGTGCTATAGTCTTGAGTCTCTGTACACTTAGTTTCTGCCGCAATAAATAAGAAGCCTGTGTGTCTTTTTAATGTGCCGTTTTATTTGTCTCAACAGCTTTTGCAATAAAATAGTTATCATCGTATTTTTTCGGGAGGCCGGTAAGGAGTGCATTACAGTAGTCGAGTTGGCTTGAGATAAAGGCATGGATCTGGTTTTCAGCGTCCTTTTGATTTATAAATGGCCGTACTTTAGCTATGTTTCTAAGGTGGAAGAATTAAGTTTTTGTCAACTTGTTGATTGTGATTTAAAGCTTAGGTCTGAGTCTACCATAACACCAAGACTTAACTCACTCAAATACAGTTAGCAGCTGGATAGACCACAGATGGAAATTAGCTTCTGCTAAATCTGGTGCAAACATATGTTCATGTAACAATGATGAATTGTAAAAAAAAAAAAAAAAAAAAAAAAATTTTAAATAGATTCTGGGCTTTTCAGAATACATCCAGGGCTTGAGCCCAGGTAGCCACCCCCTAGCTCCGCTCCTGGGCCTGACCCTCTAATTACACATTATGCAAAGGCCGATAGGGACCATCTTTGTCTGTGCGTCATGCAAATTCCATGTGGTCCCGACAGTGTTTACCGTCCGTCTCACACTTGTTTTGTAGTTATAATTAATATCCTGCAGCCACACAGCCCGTTTAACAACTTTGTATCATTCACAACATCATTCCACTGGGTAGGCATCTGTCCTATTGTCTAGTCCACTCTAGTCAGCAGCCCTGTTTAAGTTTGTTCTGGAGCTTATATAGGCTGCATCCTGGGATCAGTGGGCATTGTTTCCTTTAGCCTCCATCTTTCAACCAGGAAGGTGTGTCAGGAGTATAGGATGGGTACCGTTCACATTTTAACCGATACGGTACCGTTACCTGTGAATCGATACCGGTACCCTTTTTCGGTACTAAGTCTCTAAAAATGTAATCTACCTACCTCAGTCATAAAAAAAAATCCAAACTTCAAATAACTACACTTTCGACCGTTTTCGGCTTGCCATTGCCCCGACTGCTTTGTTGTTGAATCAAGTCAAATCCTAGGTAAGCGTAGCCCCAGGGCCTTACGTGACTGCCAGCGAGCCTGGGTCTCTACGGCAGTCACTCTCGCCTATACTGCGACCATTTGCAACTTATGGTACTGAGCGTGATCACATGGAGCGCGCTGGGTCAAAAATATATCATATATGATTTTCAAAGATACCCAGCGTACAATATGGGTTTAACACAGCTTTACAGTGGGGTCTGGAAGCTCGGAGTTGCTAATAAACAGTTTAAAATATTGTTACTCGACGAGTACTCACATAACGTACTTTGCCAAGATGGCGTCTTCTTCTGCCGCTATTAGGCTGCCTGGTGCGCATGCGCTGTGACACCAACGGCGGAAATGGACGTTCGGTCTGTAAGTACCACTCGTCGAGTAACAATATTTTAAACTGTTTATTAGCAACTAAGAGCTTCCAGACCCCACTGTAAAGCTGTGTTAAACCCATATTGTACGCTGGGTATCTTTGAAATTCATATATGATATATTTTTGACCCAGCGCGCTCCATGTGATCACGCTCGGTACCATAAGTTGCAAATGGTCGCAGTATAGGTGAGAGTGACTGCCGTAGAGACCCAGGCTCGCTGGCAGTCACGTAAGGGGCTAAGGTAAGCGTATTGTAGAGGAGCCAAAGCTATATATTTAGGTTATTGTATTATATGAATGTTTATATGTTTATTTTATAACCTTACATTGAAACGGCATTAGGAATATTGATTGGATTCAGATAAAGTCATTGAATCGTATTATTTGTCATAATAGAACCTTCTAGAACATTCGTGATGTCACAGTATGATGTCATAGTCAAACATTCTAGAACATTTGTGTATCTATATTCAACAATTCTCTCTGAAGAGCTCATTGTGCATCTTGAAACAGTACTGAGCAGTACTGAACAGATAGACTAACAACATAGATTGAAGCCTGCATTTCTAGACCAGGGTGCCTTGCCTACCGTTTTGCTGTTTATTTACGGCTTTCAGGTGAGGAGGAATTTTCATGTGTCGAGTCGGCTGTGATTTTGGAGACTGGGAAAATACAGTTTTCTTACCTTGTAGTAGTGATGTGAATATTTAGGAAAATAGCTTTAGGATCACTTTTGAGAAATAAACCATTTGGATATCTTTACACCGGAGCGGCTGTGGACCTTATTTTTCTTTATCAACGAACGTACTACTCACGAGTATGCAACTTTAACCAGTAGAGTGGAACGTCGGCCCTGATACGTATATTGTGCATGTGAACGTTGACATGAAAAGAAAAAAGGTTAAAAAATAAATAAAAAAAGTGCAAAAAAAAAGAATTATTTTTCTTTTACGGTATCTCACGTGAATCGATACTCTGTAGTACCGACGTGTTTCGGTAAGTACTTTTTAAAAGTACTGAATTCGGTACCCATCCCTAGTCAGGAGACCCAATCCAAACCTAAACAAACAAGTAGACCCACCACCACCACCTTCACCTAAAGAAATAAAAATGAAAGGAGACATGTTCTCGTTAGTTCATGGACTGAGCTCTCAATATGAGGATTAGGCCTAACAACAGTTAAACGTATTTTTTTTAATTGTATTAGTTGTATTTTGTGGGTGTAAGATAATTGCGGACCCTGATGTAAGCAAGATGAAAGTCTTTCTCATGGTCTGCATCCCCTTAACAATTGTGTGTATTGAGCCGTACTGTATTGTACCCATTCTGCAATCTGTTAATAACATTTTCAATCAATCAATCATGTATAAGGGCTGTTTATGTTTGTGGACACAGGAATAAAACCAATATTCTGATTTTCAGTGGGTTAAGAAAGTTCCAAAAAGCTTCTTTTCCATAAATCAACGTCTTCAAGACTACCACATTTATGTATATGGTAAAAAAAAAAAAAAAAAAGGCTGACATTTCAGTCCTTTTATTGTGTTTTTGACAACCCTCTTTTTCCTTGCAGCGCAACATGCCAAACTGGGGAGGTGGCAACAGGTGTGTGGTGTGCCAAAAGCTGGTGTACCACGCAGAGGAGGTGCAGTGTGAGGGAAAGAGTTTCCACCAATGCTGTTACCTATGCAGTGAGTAGTACTGAATTACTTGTTAAGACCTATTGTACCAATTGATCTATCTCAAGCCCTGTCTGCTTTTCTTGATCCTCCAATCACATCTGTTGCTTCCTGCACAAAATCTAGTGTTAGATTCCCTGACCAAGACTACACCTATTGTAATTCTGGACTAAAACATCTTTAATGGAAAATCTACACTGAATACCTTGAATAATGTAAAGATTTTTAGTTCTAAGAGGCGTTGGGGAAACCAGACCCATGACTTCTTGGTGCTTGATATTAATATTAATTAAGTGGGATCTTCTCTGTTTAAAGGAACACGTCAACATTATGGGGAATGCATTTACCGTATTCTCCAAAGTCAGACGAGAAGATTGATACCAATTTCTCTGTGCATTCAGTAGAAAGCTATCCAGCTGCAAGCTAGCCTAACTTAGCACAAATGAATGGAAGCAGATACGGACCAGCTAGCCAAGCTTAAAACTCTGGGAGAGGTTGTTTATGGCCAACAGCTATAGGCTAGCTGTTCGTATCCGCTTCCATTCATTTGTGATAAGCTAGGCTAGCTTATGCCTTAGAGCTTTCTACAGAGTGGAAATTGGTATCCATCTTCTTGTCTAACTCTAGAGAAGATGGTATGCACATTTGCCACAATGTTGCCGTGTTCCTTTTAAGGTTAGGAGAACCGTCGTTTAGAGTATGAACTGTAGAACAGGAACTGCACACAGACAAGCTAGTGTGAAAATTGGTGAACTCTGCTCGACTCCTGTGCAAATCGTCAACTCGTCTAGCAGAAGCTCACAACCAGAGCTCGTATTGACATGTTTCACATCTCACTGTTCAGTGGTTCTTCAGAATGATCTCTGTAATGTGTGGTGGTTTTGATGATGATGATGTTTATTGTTATTATTATTATTATTATTATTATTATTATTATTATTATTATTATTATTATTATTATTATTATATTATTATTATTATTATTATTATTATTATTATTATTATTATTATTATTGTTATTATTATGTCCTCGTCGACATGTCAGTGAAGATGTCAAAAGGAAGACCACGACTTAAGATCAATAATAATAACACAATAAACAACACGCATGTTTTCCATCAGCCCTGGCTGCCACTATCAAAAAGACCCCAAACAATCGCTCACAGAAAGTGTTTATTTTTCTGGGGTCCCTTTTAAAAAAAAAATCTTTTACAAAGGCTGCTTTGTTCTGCGATCTGGCAGAAGAGCTAATGAGCAGAGGGACTCTGCTCTGTCCCCCGTTTCTCTATTTAGCCTCCTCGGATCTTCCCCCTCATCTAGCGGTGCCAACGTTCTCACTAGCAAATCAAAGAATTAAAAGAAGTTAAAAGAATAAAGTCCAAACACTATACAAATATACAAACTAAAGTACAACCTAAAGTAAAATATGAAGTACAAAATGCAAACAATGAGGTACAAAATGCAAAAGGTATGGATGTTGTGCAAATCTTTTTGTAATAAATAGATCAAATAAGGTGTAGTGTTTAAAGTATCTAAAGTGAGTGTTAAGGTGCAGCGCAGGGACGTGCACAGGACTTTAGAGGGGCAGGTGCTCAAAGGCTGAAAAGAGCACTGGGCTTGTGCTTGTGTTTAGCGAGTGCGCGAAGCGTGCAAGCCCGATTTTTGGGGGCCCTTTTTGGGAGGGGGGCCCCCTTTTTGGTGATCAAATATTGAACTATAATAATCAGTGCAGGAGCTCACTTATCCTTGAAAGACACTTGTATCACTGACTTAAACGTATATTTTTTTTTTTTTTTACAATTGGCATAAAAAGGGCACTTTTTTTTACGAGGCACAAAAGGGCAGGTGCTCAAGCACCATTTGGGCTCTATGATTTGATTTGATTTGATGTTTTTTATTTTCGTGTCTTACATACAGGTGTATGCCCAGCCCATATGGGCTTACAAGACACATAACAATAAGTATATAATAATATACTTTACCAATTACTTAACAAATGACATATAGACCAAGATGGCCACAAGAATAAGAAAATACAAGAAAATACATTAAAACGTAATATAACACAAGCTGTACGCAATGTAAATAAACAAAGAAACAAAGAGGAATTCAAATACAATTATATAGGATACAGTGTGTTTTGTCAAGTGCCATGCCTTCTCCAAAAATCCTGCAAAACCGAAGATGTCCTCCACAAAAAAACAACTCAACATACAACTCTCAGACTGCCAAAACAAATCCGGATTTACAATTTGAATTTTCTCAAATAAAGCCCTCCTCAAAGCGGTGTACAAAGGGCAATAAAAAACAAAATGATATTCATCCTCCACCACTCCCAGATCACACAGAACACACAACCACTCCTCCTCAGGTTTACCCTGGAATCTATCTCTGTGTGCACATGCCTGTTAAGGTGAGTGTTAACCATACAGTAGCCTCAGAAAGGCTGAATGCCAACAGCATGACTGTTTCAAAAATTACATTTACATTTATCAGAGTACATTTATTAATCCGAGCCAGTATTGAGGAAGCTACCCTGAAAGTATTGTTTTACAAGCTACCAATGACTTCACAATGGAAAGAGCTGAACGACAGCAAAACTGCCTTCAAGAGCGATACAGTCCGTTTAACCCTTTCACTGCCACACGACAGCCGGTTAACCCTTTCACTGTGACAATACAGAAGGTTAGCCCTTTACTATCAGCCAACCGCGTCTCTACTTTTCGTAGCTCCATTTCTGCAGACCCCTCTCTGATTGGTTGAGCTCCATTTCTGCAGACCCCTCTCTGATTGGTTGAGCGAAGCCCCTCTCTGATTGGTTTAGCTCGTCACGCGGTAAAAGGCGGATGTAATGTTATCATTATCAAGAAGATAAAAAGAAATGTACTACCAGATTCGCATATAACGTTATTTCGCGTGACTTCGCGGTTTATTCATAACGTTATGCACATTTCACAACACAGCCAGCTGTCAGAAACTGTACATTGTAACGTTATATAACATAACGTTATGTTATTTCGCGGTTTATTCACATAACGTTATTTCACGTGACAAGTTCAACACAGCCCAGCTGTCAGAAACTGTACATTGAATCACTGTTTAGTGTTTACACTCCCCACTTACTGTAACTGTACCATGTTCTACATATAACCTCATCTCATGCACCTTGTTGTGTATCCTGTTTCTTTTTCCTCATTATTATATTCAGAGTTAATTATATTGTTTACAATGTCTTTCTTCTATTATAACCCTGCCCATTTGATGTTCCCAAATCATATTCAGAAAGTATCACAGAGACTTCTATTGACCAAGGAATTAGTTATTATTAGTAAGACACAATATTTCCGTAGCAATCCGACATTGACCACCAGACTCTTTCTCTTAAGGCATTAACTGGGTTAATTAATATAAATGTTATATTGTAACTGTCTAGTTACACATTGGTTCCGAAACATGTATGTTCCAGGCTGCAATTAAAACTTTGAATCTGAGAGAGCTCTGGTCAGCGAAGTCGGCGATGCAAGCGATTATTATTGGTTTTTAATGACAAACCAATTACATAATCCAACATATGTGTAAAGGCACACACAACATATTCCAGTTAACGGTATATTTTTTTAATTATTCGTTATGGCGTAATCAATACTTCCATGCGTATAAATTGCGTTCGCGACCTCCATGTTTTGGGGGTATTCATCAGAAAACTCGGATCCGGGATTCGGCTCCCATCCGTCGGGCAAGAACTGTGGGTTTTCAGCCTCTCTCTCTGGAGCTTAACGGAGTTTCGATTCCTGGCTAGAGGCGCTTGTCGCGGCTCATGCGCATGCGCGCGCTCGGCCAATCAGAGAGGGGTCTGCAGAAATGGAGCTCAACCAATCAGAGAGGGGTCTGCAGAAATGGAGCTACGAAAAGTAGAGACGCCACACAACCGCGGAGCTAATGATGCTAATGATGGAGCATCGCCGTCGGTTGTGTGATAGTAAAGGGTTAACCTTCTGTCGTGTGGCAGTGGCAGTGAAAGGGTTGACTAAATCCACGTAGTTAAAAATAATTAGTGAAATATCAACAACACCTGGCATCAGTAACACCAAATCATGACAAACCACACGATGACGGCATAATAATATACCACTCAATTGAGTTGATTGTAAAGTGCACGCTTCTCACTTTACATGAAATAACACCAAATAACCCCATCTTGGTTCTTCAGAGAAAAAGTCCATACATTAACCTTTTGTTGTATGTGCCTTGCTCAATCTTAACGGGTAAAACAGTTAACAAAATGTAGAACTTGCACAGTCACTCAAAATCATGATCAGGGGGAAACGCGGTGTAACGGCTGTTTGCGTCTCTCTCTCCAGTTTTTCCCTATATGCATTCAGCAGTGGCTTTAAATTTGAATTGTATTATTATTATTATTATTATACAATTACTCCTTCAGAGTAAACGGCCCTGTAGTGACCTTGTAAATGTCAAAAAAATAATTGAAATGTGATTGTGTCCAAACTTTCTGAGCAAAGCTACGGTACTTTCAGCAGCGTCATATATATATATGGAAAATAAATACCAAAAAAAAATATATATATATATATTTATTTGTACTCTGAAAACATTTTAATTCAATGCTTGCTTATATAACTCTTTCTTTCTCTCTCTCTCTCTCTTTCCCTCCCTCCAGTGGTGTGCAAGAAGAGACTAGACAGCACTACGTTGGCCATCCATGATGAGGAGATCTACTGCAAGTCGTGCTATGGGAAGAAGTACGGCCCTAAGGGCTATGGCTACGGCCAGGGAGCAGGCACACTCAGCACGGACCGAGGAGAGAGACTCGGGATCAAGCCAGAAGAGTGAGTGTGTGCGATACGCCCGAGTAGGGCTGGGCGATAAAACGATAACAATAATTATCGCGATATATTTGAATAATTGATAATAATCGATAATACAAATAATATCTAATAGAAAAAAAAATCTTTCTTGCCTGCAACTTAAAGTAATGGCTTTGCTTGTCCAAAATGACAATACTGACCAAATTGAGATATATTTTTCTCTTGTACATTTATTTTGTTTGCTTTCTAATTTAAAATACAGTTTGAAACCATCTGTACACAGTAGGCTATGTGTGCTAGCAGAGCTAGTCTCCAGTCGCGAGTCACGGTGCATGTGTGCGGTGGTTTGTCCACCAAAAAAGCGCCAAAAGATAGAAAAGAAACTATAGCGGAGCCAGAACTGTTCAACTCCCCTGGAGCCACAGCCACCTTTTTTGGTACTTTCGCTTTCAAACCAGCTGCAGCCTGAGAACTGGAGTGTGAGGGGCTGTAACACTAAAGATGGCGGCAACGACAAAGAATTGCTGCAAAATAAACATACATTGTAATAATAATAATAAAAAAAAAATATATATATATATATATATATATATACCGGTGTATATATATATATATATATAGGCGGCTGGGTGGCGCAGCGGACATTGCACTCGTCACCAACGCAAGAGACCGGTTCGACTCCGGCTGTCAGTGTTGGGCCAGCCGTCATACTAACTCAATTGGCAGAATTAGCGGGTGGAAGTCGATGGGTGGTAATCTGGACGTTGTGGACAGCGACTCTTACAGGTCGGTTGGGGACGCCTGCACAGCAGAGATGGCAGTGGTAGTGTGAGCCTCCCACATGTTACACCTCGCCAATGAGAGTCCGTGCTGGCAGGTGAAAAGATGTGACAGGCTGCCTCCTCGTGTATCGGAGGCCGGGACACGTGATGCAAGGCTTCTATCCTCCTTACAACCAGTGGGGGGCATATGCGAGCAACGTTCAAGGCAGGGGAGGGAAGAATTGGCACAATGGAATTGGGATGGGAGAAAAAGTGGATACAAAAAATAATATATATATATATATTTTTATATCGAACGATATGACAATTTTTATCGTGATAAAATGTTTGGCCATATCGCCCAGCCCTACGCCTGAGTGATACGTGGTGGAACATCACCCCACGTTTTACCCAAAGAACATGAAAGGCTCTTGCCGACCACCGCAGAGACCCGGGTTCAATTCACAGCAGCGGCACCTCCGGCTTGGTCAGACGTCCCTACAAACATAACTGGCAGACAATAGGGCAGCGCAACACCCAGGATCATACAGGAATAACAATTAAATTGGGAGAAACAACATTTTCCTTATTAGAGATTATTCATTTGATGATCCACTCTGCTTACTATATATGATGAGTATAGACTAATATGGAAGATTATCAAATCTGTCTGTGATCGGCTTTAACAGTTCCCAGCTCACAGTGACTAACCGGTCTAGGACAAGAGAATTCCCTGCCGATTCAGTCATCAGAGTCCTATCAGAGTCCTGGTACAGTACATTAGGCTCCTTACAGAAGCCTTTCTAGGAAGCTTGACAAATGGCACATTGTTAGGTGTTTGCACTCTCCATCAGTGTTACCAGAGGCTTCCTGTTTTTCCTGGAGATGTGGGGACAGTAACCACATACACATATACACACACAAGAAAGAAAACACAAACGACCACACACACAAGCAGGGTTATTTACTCCGTGCCCAGATCTTACAAGCCCAGCCTGGCTCTGGCTGTCAGGTGATGATTGTTATGAAAGACTCCATTATGTAACAAGCTGGGCCTTCCTGACCCTCTCTCTCTCTCTCTCCCTGCCCCGGGGCACAAAGGCCACCATTCACAGGCCGCTTGGACAGGCAGTTCCCGTTTGTTAAGCACAGCTCCAGCCTCCAGGGCTCCAGGGCCCCAGGGCATTATGGGGACGAGCGTGTCCCCCCAAAAAGACGAGCGAAGATTCCTGCCCTCAAAATTCACCTCTGTCGTGTTTTTTTTTATTTGTGAACATTTTGGAACACAAGGCTGGCTTGTGTCCACTCCCACGAAAGCACTTGAAAGCGAGGTGAAGACCTCTGACCTCTGCTTCCAATCCTTTACTCTCCTCTTTTTACAGGATCCAGACGCACAGACCCACCACCAACCACAACCCGTCCAAATTCGCCCAGAAGTTCGGGGATTCAGAGAAATGCGGACGGTGTGGGGAGTCCGTTTTTGCAGCGGAGAAGGTCGTCGGGGCAGGCAAGGTGAGAGTTTCCATTTACATTTAGCTGATGCTTTTAGTGATTTACACATTGTGAACAACAAGTCAGCAGGAGAGGTACAACTCTGGCACCTAAGGGTCTTTGGTATTGTGCGTCAAACTGTGCAGAACTTGAGTGTTCTCTAAGTGCATAGTAGTATACACATATTAGCATGGTAGGTAGTAGTATAGGGATAGTACATATTAGATAGTAGTAAAGTACATAATAGTAAAAGACAGTAAGAAGGTTTTTTTATTTTCTTTATTTTTAAATTGTATTATTATTTCAGATGTTGATTTGAAGAGTTGTGTTTTTACCCGGCGGCAGAAGATTTGGTGGGTTTCAGCTGTCCTGAGTGTGGTGGGAAGGTCATTCCACCCTTGTGGAGCAAGGACAGAGAATAACCCGCTTTGGAAGATGCAGAGCGTAGGCGTCTTGAGGGTGTGTAGTTAGTTAGAGACCATTGACCGGAGGTAGGAGGGAGCCGTTCCCCTCGCTGCATGGTATGCCAGGTCAAGGACCTTGAAGCAGATGAGTGCGGCAATGGGAAGCCAGTGCAGCCCTCTGAGAAGTTTGTGTGTAGGTGTGTGTGTGTGTAGAGAGAATGATATAGATCGAGATAGAAATGGGGGTTAGGTGAAGTTCAGTTGGATTGAAAGCAGGAGATTTGGCTTGATGGCAGTGGACAGAAATCCTATTCTTCTTCTTCCTGAAGTGGTTTTCATCGACTCTGGATTTGAGTGCACACACACACACACACACACACACACACACACACACACACATACACATACACATACACATACACATACACATACACATACACATACACATACACATACACATACACATACACATACACATACACATACACACACACACACACACACACACACTTACAGTAGTCTGATGTCATTGGGCTTAAAGAGAGTTGTCAGGTCTGGGACATTTCATTCTCCACTTAAGTGGAAAACATGTGCAAATAATTTCATTGGCTCACATTCTAATCTCTTCCAATAAAAAAATAAAGAAATTATAAGATTTAGATCAGAATGGCCCCGGAGTAAAGTCGGTGTATATGGAGTAATCCGCACACGCCACCACCACACATCAAATGTACTGTATTATTATAGAATTAGAATCACTTTACATAAGTGTGTTCTAGGGGTGTAACGGTACACAAAAACCACGGTACGGTACGTACCTCAGTTTTGAAGTCAAGGTTCGGTACGGGTTTTCGGTACAGTGGGGGAAAGTTTGGCTTTCCATGTTCCACTCAGGTGATGTAGTGTGCAGTAACTAATTGTACTTGTAGGGCTGTCAACGAATATTCTATATTGAAATTAATAATCGACTTGAAAAAATAAAAAATTATTATTAGATTGTGAAAAAAACAGCCCCCGGTGGCCGGTCGTTAGTGGTTAACATACCGTTGTATTTGTTTGGTACACTACACAGCCGTTCGGTACGGTACGGTACGGTACACACTGAAACGGTTCGGTACGGATACGTGTACCTTTACACCCCCATGTCTGACGCTCGCCGTCTCCTCTTCTTCACACAGCCGTGGCACAAGAACTGTTTCCGCTGCGCGAAGTGTGGCAAGAGCCTGGAGTCCACCACCCAGACGGAGAAAGACGGCGAGATCTACTGCAAAGGTGAGGCTCCGCTCATTGGTAGTAGGGATGTCCGATATTGGCATTAAAATGTAATATCGGAAATGATCGGTTTTCAATATATATTTGTTTACATTTATTTAACCTTTATTTACCCAGGCAAGCAAGTAAGAACAAATTCTTATTTTATTTATTGTGAAAAGTATGCATAGGGGTGCTCCAGTAGCACACCATGTTACCGCGCTCGCGCGGGACTCTGTGCTGCGTCACGGATCTGGTTGACTCCAAGTTCGATTCCCGGACTCGCCGTCATTTGCCGAATGTCTCCCCCTGCTCTCTCTCCCGTTTCACCCTGCAACTGTCGGTCATGCTTGACCAGGAAAGCGATAAACGCTAAAAAAAAAAAGTTAAAAAAAAAAAAAAAAAAAAAAGTATGCATAATGTTGTGTTAATTCCATGACAAGAGATATGTAATGTTAATTACCTGAAATTATTCCGTTTTTTAGGGGGGGAAACCCCACATATGTCGGTATCGGTTGATATCGGTATCGGAAATTAAGAGTTGGACAATATCGGTATGTCGGTAAAAAAGCCAATATCAAACATCCATAATTGGTAGTGAACAATACCACGAGGTGGACCTAACTCAATTAAACATCAGCGATGGGACTCATGGGAGGTGCCCACTTTATAACCCCAATGTAAACTAGGGCTCTTAAAGGAACACGCCAACATTTTGTGAAATTAGCTTATCGTCTTCTCCAGAGAGAGAGAGACAAGAAGATAGATACCAGTTTCCTCTCTGTGCGTTCAGTAGAAAGCTATCCGGCGGGCGGCCATGTAGCGCAGCGGACTAAGCATCTGTCTACCACCACAGAGACAGTGGGATCGAATCCAGCTGTGGTGCTTCCGGGTTGGCCGACCGTCCATACTAACACAATTGGCAGTGTTAGAGGGTGGGAAACCCGGCGAGGGTGGGTCCTGGTCGTTGTAAAACAGCGACTCCTACATTTCGGTCAGGGCGCCTGCACAGCGAGGGAAGGAGCTGAGAGAGGTAGTGTGACCTTCCACATTACACTCCCAGTGAGAGTCCGCGCTGCCAGGTGAAAAGAAGCCGTGGGCTGGGTACACAATACATGTGTCGGAAGAAGCATGTGATAGTCTCCGCCCTCCCAGACCGACGGCAGGGGGCAGAGCACGCAACGACCAGGTAGGGGATAGGGAATTGGCATAATGACTAACATTGGGATGGGAGAAAATCGGAAAAAGGAGGGGGGGAAAAAGATTTAAAAAAATTATAATAATAAATAAAGCTATCTGGCTGCACGTTAGCCTAGCTTAGCACAATGAATGGAAGCGGTGCCGGTTAGCCTTCGGGAGAGGTGTTAGTTGGACAATGCCTAGGCTAACCGGCACTGTCCGCTTCCATTCATTGTGCTAAGCTAGGCTAACGTGCAGCCAGATAGCTTTCTACTCAACGCACAGAGGAAACTGGTATCCATCTTCTTGTCTCTCTCTGGAGAAGATGGTAAGCTAATTTCCCAAAATGTTGGCGTATTCCTTTAAGTGCAGTGCCCATTCAAAACGGGCTGATTGCTTGGCCCCTGGTATGGCTGCTTTCAACTTCACCCTCGACTCTGCACTTACTTGGGCACTCAGCAACACACCCACCAAGTGTGAAGTCCATAGGATGAGCGATTCTCGAGAAAATCGACGGACACACTTGACCTTACATCCATTTTAGTTAGATGTATCGAGTTAAGTTGAACCTTTTATTAATCCCCTTGGGGAAATTCGTCCTCTGCATTTGGACCCATCCTAACTATTTAAGAGCAACGGGCAGCTACACATAGTGTGGCGCCCCCTGGGGACCAACTCCAGTTGTAATCCCAGTACCTTGGTCAAGGGCAACTGCATGAAACCTAGCATGCATGTGAAACCGGTCTTATTTGACATGCCCTGAGTGGGAGTCGAACCCCGGTCTATGAAGTCCATCGTGACTGTGGATATACTTGCGGTACCTCCGTTACACTCACCCCCCTGAACTCACACCACCCAAGGCATCCGGGTAGCCTGAATTCTTTTACTAACGGATTTCCAGTTCCGCGTTCTGCGCTCTGATTGGCCACTGACGTTTCTGGTCGCGCCAATCGTGTGACGGCAAGTTCTTTCGCCGGTTAAGCTTAGGCACTCTTTCGAAGTTGGTTAAGGTTAGAGTTTGTCTTAGAGCAGGGCGATAGAACACCAGCCCTGATTCCAAACTCTAACCTTAACCAACTTCGAAAGAGTCGCCTAAGCTTAACCAGTGATAAACTAGGCGTTAGGTAGTTTGCTGCTGTTCGAGGCGGAAATGGGCGCGTCACGCGATTGGGCGCACATGTCACATGACCAGAAACATCAGTGGCTAATCAGATCGCACCAGAAACGTCAGTGGCCAATCAGATCGCAGAACGCGGAACTGGAAATCCATTAGTAAAAGAATAAACGCATCCGGGTCACGGCACCACTGAAACCAGTCTTATTTGACATGCCCTGAGTGGGAGTCGAACCCCGGTCTCCCGCGCTGCGGGCGACATCGCATACCACTATACCAAGAGGTGAATTCACTTCGTGGTAATGTCTGGATGCCTTTTTTAAGGGGGAGTGAGTTTAACTTGCAGTACCGCTACGTGCCACAGTCACTTCACAACACTCAAGTTGGCAGTATAATGAAAGAAAAGGCTAACTTTGTCCGAACACATTACCACATATATACTGTGCGTAGCTAGCAAGCCGGTCTACACTGACACACACCAGTCATCAACGACGGACTATGCGATTAGATCGGCAGTATAGAACTGGATGAACTCGCTCTTGCATCTCGCTCTCGCCTGAACAAAAACATGGAAGTAGGCTCTCACACAAGGGAATCCAAGTTTACTGTTCCCAAACTATGTGTGCTTGTGTATTGGGCTGAGATGGAGGACAAAACCTTTTGTTTCTCCCCCCAAGTGTGTTGTTTACAATGTCCAACTGCAGGCTAGGAATCTGAGCTGCAATCTACCACAATGGCTCCTCTCTCTTGATGTGTGTGTGGAATGTGTTGACTAAATATAAAATGAAAATACAACCAGGTATTTTACAACACTGTCTGTAGTCCAGATGGATAGTTCTTGGAATACGTGGTGAAACCTTGGACTGATGAGCAAAAGCTCCCAACACTGTTCAGTTAGTGGTTGTGTGGTCAAATGTCTTACCATCTCTAGATATCATCATAGATATCATGGGCTGATCTGAACCCGGTCATCATTGTTGATCACTACCCGAGCCACAGGTGTAATATTCACATTTCCACAGCATGATGAGAGCCATTTATTACATGGTTGCCATGTCACACAGTAAGTCACTGAAAATCCATAGAATAAATAACTGGTACAGATGCAAAAAAAAAGACATGAAACACAACACTGCTAATTTTTTAATTGATTTGAGAAGGCCAATTCATATTTGTAATGTAGATAATCACAACTTTATCGAGCAGGCCAATTTGTCTCCATTTTGGAAATGACCAGTGACTACAACCTACTGTAAAGCCAGGCAGCTGAGTGGCACAGTGGGCAAGGCGCTCTCCACTAACGCAGGATATGCTGGTATCGAGCCCAGCTCTCTGCGTTGCTACCGGCTTGGCCGGTCGTCATACTAACACAATTGGCAGTGTTAGAGGGTGGGAAAGCCGGTGGGTGGGGATTGGACGTTGTGGACAGCGACTCCTACAGGTCGGTTGGTGCGCCTGTACAGCAGAATCAGGAAGTATCGGGGGCAGCGTGAGCCTCCCACGCGTTACTCCTCGCCGCTGAGAGATCGCGCTGTTCAGGTGAAAAGATGCGACAGCTGCCTCCTCGTGTACCGGAGGGGACACGTGATGCAAGGCTTGGTCCTCACTGCAGCCGGCCAGTGGGAGGCATAGTCTAGCAACGTTCGAGAGAATTGAAGGGAGAATTGGCGAGGCAAAATTGGGATGGGAGAAAAATAAGGAGAAAAGGTGGATAAAAAAAAAACCTACTGTAAAGCCATTGGTCGAGGGTTCAAAGTTCAATTGCTCTGTGTGACTCTTACCAGTGGGGAACCCCTCTCCATAGAACACTGGTAGAACCCCTCTCCATAGAACACTGGTAGAACCCCTCTCCATAGAACACTGTGCAGAACCCCTCTCCATATAACACTGGTAGAACCAGTGGCAGAACCCTCTCCATAGAACACTGGTAGAACCCCTCTCCATAGAACACTGGTAGAACCCCTCTCCATATAACACTGGTAGAACCAGTGGCAGAACCCTCTCCATAGAACACTGTTGCAGAAGAACCCTCTCCATAGAACACTGTTGCAGAAGAACCCTCTCCATAGAACACTGTTGCAGAAGAACCCTCTCCATAGAACACTGTTGCAGAAGAACCCTCTCCATAGAACACTGTGGCAGAAGAACCCTCTCCATAGAACACTGTTGCAGAAGAACCCTCTCCATAGAACACTGTGGCAGAAGAACCCTCTCCATAGAACACTGTGGCAGAAGAACCCTCTCCATAGAACACTGTGGCAGAAGCATCTTTGTGCAGAAATGTTGCCTTCATGTCGTCTCTGTTGGTTATTATTTTATTTTCTCTTCCCCCAGCATGCTACGCCAAGAACTTTGGACCGAAAGGATTTGGTTACGGCCAGGGTGCCGGGGCTCTGGTGCACGCCCAGTGACTCCACATCGAACCCTCGCCAAGATAATGTGAAAAGAAAACCAAGTGTTTTTAAGACGACCTTTGGTTGATTTTCTTTCTTTTAACAGCGACATGTCAAGTGGTGGATTACTGTTGACATTTTACACGTAATGCAATACATTTTTAAACTGTTTGACAATGTACTCTTCAAATAAAGAGCTTTTACAAAAATAAATACCTGGTGACCTACTTGCGATGAAGAAAACACCCAAGTGCACAAAATGTATTTTCACATTTGTCCGTATTTTATTATTAAAGCAATTAAAACTGAACCATGCCCAATATGTTTACATCTGAAGCTGAGTTACAGTGATGTCCTGACGGAGGCGGAGGCACTGGACACGTTCATGTGCTTTTCACACGGTGAGAGGAAACTAAACAAAGACTTCTGTTGGAAGAACTAGAAACCGTTTCTCTGCTATGGCTATTAGGGCTGTCCTCTCGTGTTTTTGAGTCGTTACGCCAATTCCCCCATGTGTGTGTGTCACGGCCCTGGTTGGTCTGGGGGGGTGTAGACTACCACATGTCTCCCTTCAGTCTGGGGAGGGTGTAGACTACCACAAGCCTCCCTTCAGTCTGGGGAGGGTGTAGACTATCACATGTCTCCCTTCAGTCTGGGGAGGGTGTAGACTACCACAAGCCTCCCTTCAGTCTGGGGAGGGTGTAGACTACCACATGTCTCCCTTCAGTCTTGGGAGGGTGTATACTACCACAAGCCTCCTGTTGGTCTGGGGAGGGGTAGACTACCATAAGCCTCCTCTGTTGGTCTGGGGAGGGGTAGACTACCACAAGCCTCCTGTTGGTCTGGGGAGGGTGTAAGACTACCGGATGTCTCCCTTCAGTCTTGGGAGAGTGTATACTACCACAAGCCTCCTGTTGGTCTGGGGAGGGTGTGGACTACCACATGTCTCCTCTGTTGGTCTGGGGAGGGTGTAGACTACCACATGTCTCCTCTGTTGGTCTGGGGAGGGTGTGGACTACCACATGTCTCCTCTGTTGGTCTGGGGAGGGTGTAACTACCACATGTCTCCTCTGTTGGTCTGGGGAGGGTGTAGACTACCACATGTCTCCTCCCAGTTTCACTGGGAGAGCGTAAGGCACGCAGAGGTCCACGCCATCTTCCCTGCTGAACAGGTTGCTGTTTCAACGACCAGGACTCACTGTTGACCAAGCAGCAAGTTCTGCAACTGGGGAATTTAACCCAGGACTCTGGTGGTAGGAGAGTGCTTTGACCTCTACAGTCTACACGACCCAGCCGCCTAGGGCTGCACTCAAGCCAATCAAGACTTGTCAAGTCTTTGTTAATTTCTTTCTTTGAATACCACCACCCCACCCCCCCCCCCCCCCCCCCCATTCTTGAAAAAATAATAAGCGCACGTCTGGTTAGAACTAGATTTAAAGAATCCTTCATTTGTCAAAGTCCTATAACTATAGGGGCGCCAGGGTGGCGCACCACGTTACTGCACTGCAGACCTACGCGGCCGACCCGGGTTCGTCTCCCGAACCCGACGTACATTTGCCGCATGTCTTTCCCCCTCATATCTTCTCCCGACCTTCCTCTCTCTGCTCTCTGTCGGTCATGTCTGACCTGAAAAAGCTGTAAAAATGCAAAAAAAATCTTTAAACAAAACAAAAAAGACCAAAGAGTCGAGGACAGTCCTAATGGGCCATCAGTAAAGACCTAGATAATGTTAAACACAATGGGTTGTGTATTTTGTTATTGGTGTTGATTATTACTGTGCCCCTTCTGGAAACGGCTATGGGGGGGAGAGGGGTAAGCCTGTGAAATTAGATACTGTCCCCTTCGTGATACAAACATGAGCCCCAAAAAGTTGAGAGATCTTTTATATATACTCCTCTGAATGATATCCTTAAAACTATTGCATGATCACATTTCAACTTCTTAGAAAAAAAGAAGAAAAGAAAAAAAAGTCGGTGTTGTCCTTATTCCTCTAGTGTCTTTGCTTTACAATTTGTACATCCAGTGGTATAACAAACCCAGCAATATGACATAGAAAAAAAACCTTTAGTATGACTAGAATCAACCAGCATGGAACATTCAAATATATTACACTTGCGCAAGTGGGGGGGCCGGACTTGATATCCGGCGACCTGCGGACCGAAGAGGACTTGCACTAAAGAGATACACACTGAAAAAAAACAGACAAATGAACAAAACGCAGAAAGGTACTTGCAAATACTGAACATTCACTATATACATACATACATGTGGCTCGCCGGGCTATCACTGGGGCAGCTTGGATGGCGACAGGTGGGTCAACAGTATGGCGACAGCCCAATGTCCAAGCATCGCACATGCAGTGGAGTTTTGCACGCAAGGGGGGGGGGGGGGGGGTTTAAAACGCCTATTGACAGCATTGTCGGACATCACTAAAAGCTACAGTCATACAATTGGATTATAATCACTTTTTTTCTTCTTTCCATTTTGGTTGAATGAAATAAAAATAAAAAAAAGTTTCAGGAGCAGCTTCAACTAACACTGACCAAAAAAAGAAATAAAAGTCACTCACAGAAAAAATTATTCTAGATCACTTTATGTACAGATGCACATTCTTTACATTTCAGTCCATGGTGTCGTTTGCTGCTGTGGAGTCGATGGGGATCCAGAAACCAACCAATGAGAATCCAGAAGAAGGGGAGGAGGGTCTCGAGATATAGATACGGCGCTTGTGATAGGGCCCTCCTCCCGCCTCTCTCTCTGTAAACATGGAGTGTTTGTCGGAAGCGGCGTGTGGAGCATGTCTCCTCAGTAACGGCGGGGGAGGGGGAAAAACTAAACGATTCTGAAAAAGGTGATCAGTGCATTGTTATAGGCAGACAAACTTAAGATATGGACAAAAGAAATAAACAAAAATCAAACAAACAGGACAAAAAAGACTTTATAAGTATAGAGAAAAAAAATACACATGGAATGAACCTTTGTAAACTCTGAAAGCCTTTCATTTTCTACCTTCCTCTGCCTTTAGATTGTTCTCTTCCTAAAACTACTCTTTCTACTTACGTCTTATATTAATAAATATATGTTGTACCTGTGTATAGTTTCTGGTAGAGATCTCAGGGCACCATGTCAAACAACAGGAAATTGTCCGTTATTAACGTCTCGATTTAAAAAGTCATCTAAAATGATGTGAAATGTAAAAAAAAATAAGACATTATTAATTTCATCTATAAATAGCTTTAAAATAAATATGCTTGTATCACATTATATATAGGATATTTCTCCTCTGTCACATCTAAGACACCGCCTTGCTATGACATTCTGACACGTTTTTTTTGTCAATGTTGGCCAATCTTCGTTGGGTCTCTAAGAGGGTCCTGGGGTGTATAAAAAAAAAGAAAAAAAAATCAAGGTGATAATCACCATAATGGTACAAAATGAAGACCTCTTAAAACCTTCCCTTATTTGACTCAAACTCAGGAACAAACTCGTTATAAAAAAAAATCCTTGTGTCCAACAACGTAGAGTTTCAAGAACTTCGCCCAAAATAAACAATGGTATACCGAGAAAGATGCCATAAATAATCATTACGGGCAAAACCAAGACACATGGGAGGAGGGACAGGGTGGGGGTGGGGCATAATAAACCAAGAGACAACATGGGATGAGTGACATGGTGGGGGGGGGGGGGGGGGCAGGGCATAATAAACCAAGAGACAACATGGGATGAGTGACAGGGTGGGGGGCGGGGCATAATAAACCCAAGACAACATGGGATGAGTGACAGGGGTGGAGGTGGGACATAATAAACGATACTGCCGTCTGATTGCACCGCTTTCTCTGTGGCTTCATGATTCCGGTTCAGTGAACGAATAAAGATCCCTTTTTGTTGCTGTTGTAGAACATAACGTCCCTGACCCCTGACCCCAGCCCCTCTCCCTGCGTGGCTGGCAGCATTGCACTGTCCAATGGGAGCACAGGAGCAGAGACAAGGTGGAGGGGGTTTCCGCAGAGGAGTCGGCCCCTCGAGGTGGGTGGGGGGTGCTCTGATGAGTACAGTAATGAAAGTGGAGTTTCATGTCACAGAGTAATAGTAGTAGTAATAGTAATAGTAGTAGTAGTAGTAGTAGGTGGCGGTATTGGTGTGGTGTTGCCCCGTAACAGCATGCTTGTCCTGGCTGATTTCTAAGTCTCTTGATCGACGAGGGAGAGAGACGGTCCAAAAAAAAGAAAAGAAAAGCAAGCGCTCCCGAGGACGGCCATCGTTCTGATATGATCGCCGCCGAGGATCGCGGGAGACACCTTTTCCTCTTCCTCTTCCGGACGTCACCGATTCCCTGCTCCCCCCTCTTCCTCTCGCTCTCTCTCTACACCAGCTGGTAGCCCGAGCCGGTTGTCTGGTCGTACTCTATTGTGTATTGCGTGGTCCAGTCCACCGCCACGGGCCGGATCAGGCCACAGCAGCGGATTTCAAAGAAGTCTATGAGATTCCGTACGCACCCGTGGCTGTGGGAGGGGGAGAGAGACAGAGACAGAGAGAGAGAGAGAGACACAGAGAGAGAGAGAGAGAGAGAGAGAGAGAGAGAGAGAGAGAGAAAGACAGAAAGAGAGAGAGATGGAGTAAGGATGAGTCTGTGATCTTTTATCCTGTAAACCTTGCTGCTGCCCTTTCCTTTTTCTATCTATCTATCCATCTATCCATCTATCCATCTATCCATCTATCCATCTATCCATCTATCCATCTATCCACCTACATATCTAAAATGAGAAATGGTTACATTTAATTCTAACTACTAGACCTTTGTCATCTTTTCACTACCATCTCTCTCTCTCTCTATATATATATTTCTGTTTGTTTTATCATCAAGATATAGTTATATATTTTTTATGTTGTATTAAGATGTTATGTGTATGGCTGTGTTAACACCCCTGGATATTAAGGTTTCTTGAATGTCTACATCAGAAATAATTCTGTACTATCACTAAGTTCCAACGAAACAAATCTTCTCAGATGGGGTTCCTGGGACAACATAATTAACAAACGGAGTTCCATGGACTTATAAGCATCTATTTGGGGGTTTCCTATTATAAGGGAACACTCCATACAGAAGACAATACAGGTACAATTTAAATGTGTTATGTGTGAGAAAAATCATGAATAAACACTTACTTGAATGGGCTTTCGATAGAGGTGGCTGTCACTTTAAAGTGCTTGTATCTCCGAGCGTTCATCCTTTCATTGGTGGTGATTCCTAGACCAGCGATCTGGAAAGGAGCCGTCACAGAAGCTCTAGTAATATCTCAAGACACTGTACTTAAAGGAAAACTCCAACATTTTGGGAAATTAGCTTATTTAACATCTTCCCTGGAGTTAGACAAGAAGATACATACCTTTTTTGTCTCTGTGCGTGCATTTAGCTTAGGGAACAGTCGCTCCGTTAGCATAGCTTAGCTTCATCACTGGAAGTGAGGCAGGACAGTAGCGTGACGTTCCCTACAGGTTTGTTGATATTCTCATTCCTTCAAAGGACCCGAACCGATTGAAGTTTATGGATACCATGACTTAAAATCCTCTTACCTTGACGATTTAAAGCCTCCCCAATTTAGAAAACAGTAATCCAATGGCTGGTATTGATAATATACTACTAACTACTGGACGCTCGGAGCTAACCGGAGCTAACGCAGAACAGGAGGATGGTAAAGCAAATATAATGACTTCCTTTCTGGGGGTTTCAAAATAAAAGTGCGACATTTATAGCAGCGGAAAACGTTTATTTTGTACATTATCTAACGTTAACACGAACCTAAACTGACGTTACAACTAACCTAAAGTTAGTTTAGGTTCGTGTTAATGTTAGATAATGTACAAAATAAACATTTTCCGCTGCTATAAACATCGCACTTTTATTTTGAAAACCCCAGAAAGGAAGTCATATTTGCTTTACCATCCTCCTGTTCTGCGTTAGCTCCGGTTAGCTCCGAGCGTCCAGTAGTTAGTAGTATATTATCAATACCAGCCATTGGATTACTGTTTTCTAAATTGGGGAGGCTTTTAATCGTCAAAGTAAGAGGATTTTAAGTCATGGTATCCATAAACTTCAATCGGTTCGGATCCTTTGAAGGAATGAGAATATCAACAAAGCTGTAGGGAACGTCACGCTACTGTCCTGCCTCACTTCCAGTGATGAAGCTAAGCTATGCTAACGGAGCGACTGTTCCCTAAGCTAAATGCACGCACAGAGACAAAAAAGGTATGCATCTTCTTGTCTAACTCCAGGGAAGATGTTAAATAAGCGAATTTCCCAAAATGTTGGAGTTTTCCTTTAACTTAACACAGTGACCCATCTGATCCACTACTAAACAGTACAGACATAGACCATTAGCTTGCCATCATGGGACATAAATTAGTCCATTTTTTCACCATTAGAGCTCTTGCATATTTGTGTGCGTCAAAATGCTGTTAGCTCAAGCAGGTTGGCGGCTCTGACTTCTAACTCTTGGCATCAATTTATAGTACTGGGAAACATTCTACTTATACTGATACCTAGTATTGGACCAATATCTGATATCAGTATCAAAAATATTTTGTTTTTGTTTGAATAATAATGATAATAATTAAATAAATAAATAATAACAACACATTTATATGTACATATATTTGAACAATATTAGAAATCCAAGCCACATAATAAAGCTCAAGTAAGCCACTAGGATCAGTGGTCACAACACACTGATCTCGACTAAACCATACTAACGTTCCCAGACGGACTCGCTCACCTGGTACAGCTGGCACATGATGAGGACAGCCACCCACATGAAGTGGAAGATGCTGTTGAGGAACATCCAGAACAGCCACGGGGAGCAGGAGGCGATCTGGGTCAGGTAGAGCCAGAAACCATCCTTGGCGTAGTTGGTGGCACAGTGGATCCTCCAGTCTGGTTAAGGGGAGGAGGGAGGAGGGGGGGGGGAGAGACCACACACACAGACAGACAGAGACGGGGGAGAGAAAGAGAAAGAAAGACACACACAGAGAGAGAGACAGCAACAAGGCGAGAAAGAAAGAACACACACACAGACAGAGAGAGAAAGACACACACAGACAGAGAAAGAGACAGAGACAGACAGAGAAAGAGACAGAGAGAGAGACACACAGACAGAGAAAGAGGCAGAGACAGAGAGAGAGACACACAGACAGAGAAAGAGGCAGAGACAGACAGAGAAAGAGACACACAGACAGAGAAAGAGACAGACAGAGAAAGAGACAGACAGAGACAGAGAGACACACACAGACAGAGAAAGAGACAGACCACACACACACACAGACAGAGAGAAAGAGAAAGAAAGACACACACACAGAGAGACAGTGACAAGGAGAGAAAGAGAAAGAGACACAGAGAGACAGGGAGAGAGAGCGATAAAGAAAGAGACACAGGTAGAAAATCAGACATGAGTTAGGGGGGAGAGGGTTGAGATTAGTCAATCTTAGGTTTAGTTAACTGGCCTGAGGAAATAAAGATAAAATAAAAGTGAATAAAGCAAGGCGGTAATTAAGATACGTTCACCAGCAATATCGTCGACGTTGGTCATAAGATATCTTTCCTTTTGCAGATGTAGTAAAAATGACAAGATTAACCCAGAACAGCTAAACCTTATTCTAAATACACGGATTAAGCCTGGTCCTTGCAGTGAGGAGGACCATCATTAAGAAAAAAAGAAAAAGGCATTTGACTTACAGGCGATGCAGCCGTAGATCATCCAGCAGATCATGCAGAGCAGGAAGAACAAGTAGCCCATGAAGTAGCGGTGGTTCCCACTTCCTGTTTGTTACACAGCAAGACACAGAAGAACACTGAGGTGAGTCTCACTTCCTGTTTGTTACACAGAAAAACACTGAGGAGAGTCTCACTTCCTGTTTGTTACACAGAAGAACACTGAGGCGAGTCTCACTTCCTGTTTGTTACACAGAAGAACACAGAGGAGTCTCACTTCCTGTTTGTTAAACAGCAGGACAGAAGAACACTGAGGTGAGTCTCACTTCCTGTTTGTTACACAGAAGAACACAGTCTCACTTCTTGTTTGTTACACAGCAGGACACTGAGGTGAGTCTCACTTCCTGTTTGTTACACAGAAGAACACTGAGGTGAGTCTCACTTCCTGTTTGTTACACAGCAGGACACTGAGGTGAGTCTCACTTCCTGTTTGTTACACAGAAGAACACTGAGGCGAGTCTCACTTCCTGTTTGTTACACAGCAAGATAGAAGAACACTGAGGTGAGTCTCACTTCCTGTTTGTTACACAGCAGGACAGAACACCAGTCAGGGGAGTCTCACTTCCTGTTTGTTACACAGCAGGACAGAACACCACTCAGGCGAGTCTCACTTCCTGTTTGTTACACAGCAGGACAGAAGAACACTGAGGTGAGTCTCACTTCCTGTTTGTTACACAGCAGGACGCCTGAATGCTTTTACCAACGTGTTCGTGTTTCCGCGTCTCTGATTGGCCAGGTCATGTGACATGTACGCCCAATCGTGGGACCGCAAGTTTCTACACTGGTTAAGCTTAGGCGCTCTTTCGAAGTTGGTTAAGGTTAGAGTTTGTCTTAGAGCAGGGCGATAGAACGCCTGCCCTGATTCCAAACTCTACCCATAACCAACTTCGAAAGAGTCGCCTAAGCTTAACCAGTGATAAACTAGGCGTTAGGTAGTTTGCAGGCTTTCCGACCCGGAAATAGGCGCAGAACTTGCCGTCCCACGATTGGCGCACATGTCGCATGACCTGGCCAATCAGAGCGCAAAACGGGAACCCGGAAACACGAACGCATTGGTAAAAGCATAGACGCGGGACAGAACACCACTCAGGGGAGTCTGACTTCCTGTTTGTTACACAGCAGGACAGAACACCACTCAGGGGAGTCTTTTCCCCTCCTCTCTGAACCCCTTGGTTTCAGTCCAGATTGAGCCAAACCTTTCGATTTTATTTCATTTAATCTAACCATCATGTAACCAGGTTAGACCCGGCGAGGGAGACGTGACCGTGCAGCCGAGTTACAGACCGGACAAGACGAGGCTGATAACAAAAACACACATGTGCAAAATACAGGAGGGAAATGGACATGGGTCACTCACAATCCCAAAAACTAATAAAATAACAGACAACTGTGGAGGATATCCAGAGCTCACCCCCTCCCCTCCCCCATTTGTCCCCCATCCTGTGCCCCCCCCCCATTTGACCCATCGTATGGAGCTCCCCCTCCCCCTTCTCATTATAAAGGGCTCCTCCCTACGTCTGGTCTTGGGTCATGTAGCTGATCACCCGGGCGGAAGCCTCAGCCATGTCTCTAACTATCTTGTAACATTTGATCTATCTGGCTAATAAACCGTATTATCCGGATCCACTGGACTGAGTAAGTTATTCCTATAAGTTATATCTTCTACGCTACCGATAGATTCATCCATCACTGACTTTTACAAAGGGCTTTAAACTCAAGACAGAGTTACTGTACCAGCTCCTTTAGTTACCCTGCAGGCTGTTCCAAGCAGAAGGAACATAAACCAGTTATTCCAGAGCCTTTGGGGCCAGATGGCAAAGATACATTAAGGGGAAGAAAACGCCAAGTCGCCGTTGTTTTTTAACCACAGGAGCAGGTGGCGCTGCGTGGAGGGAAGATGACACATCTCCAAGCCGTGCCAATGGGCTCCAAGATTAAGGGCTATTCTGGACTAAAGAAATTCATAGTCAACTAACAAGTTATTGGACTTTTGTCAACTAATTGTCTGTAAAATTGTGTATCCCACAGGCAGCCATGCTGAAGGAGCCGAGGTGTGCTTATTATCACTTTTCAGGAAATTACCAAACGGACTAAGAAGGTCTTGGAAACTATTACTAGCCTATGAGGGGGTAGCTGGATAGTACGGTTGAGACGATATGCCATTTGGAAGAAACGATAAATCGGGACCAAATCTTTTTTTAATTATTATTTAAACAACACATTTGTCTATTTTGCAGCAATTCTTTGTCGTTGATATATCGATCGCTATATATCGATAAGTGGTCTCAGCCTTACTGGATAGAGAATAATAACCTCTACACACCCCCCCCCCCCCCCCCCTTTCCCCCAGACATCTGGCCCAGCAAGACGGGAACATCTTCAAGGCGGGGGGGGGGGGAGAGCTTTGTTGTTTGTCCACATCGCTTCCTCCCTAAAAAGCAAGCACCATCCTGTCCACCTGGATTCCAAGGGTCAGCCAGGCTTTAGAACCCCCCCCCCCCCTCCTCCTCCTTTCCTCCCCCGTTGACGCGAAAGCCATTTCAAAAGTAGCTACACAGACATGTCTGGCAAACAAGTGTTTTATACGTCAACAACTCCGAAAGCCATTTCAAAGGAGCTCCACAGACGTGTCTGGACACAGTGTTTTATATATATACGCCCGTCTGCCTGGGAGCTGGAACAGCGGAGCGGACGAGGAGGCTGCTGCCGCCTCCCTGTGTTGTGCTAACAGAGCTGGCTAACGTCCACACGCCAGGTCACAGCTCAGTGCAGGAGATCAATGGCGAGCAGCGGCCATCAGGCTCCACAACAGTGGGCAGGGACTGCTGCCAGACGCCCAACTACTAGGAACCTAAAAGGACAATATATACTACCTTATGCAGCATACCGCACCTTATGTGAATACTGTATACTTCATCAGATCATATATTTAGCATTTTTAGATTATATATTAGATTAGATTTAGATTATTGGATTATATATTGCATATATTTAGCGTTTAGTTTTTTTCAGACTATATATTAGATTCGATTTAGATTTGATTATATATTGTAACCACTTATTGTAGGGCAAATAATTATAACTGAAAGGGCATACATACCCTCATCTGGCACCTTGTTGACCATTATGCAGAGTTAATTATGTTATGTTAATATTGATTTGTTATATTGTTTACACTGCTTTTTACTACATATACCTCCCCTCCCCCTGCCCCATGCTGCCATGATGCCTGAATTCCCCCAAGGGGATCAATAAAGGAATATCTTATCTTATCTTAGCAAGTCTTCACTGGTCCTTCTGTGCTACGCTCAGACGGCAGGCAACAGGTTGCCCAAATCTTGACGACTTCTTTTTGCTCATATATGCGACTCGGGTCCGTTTGTGTGAACAGTGTGAACGGCACAAATCACATGGAATCTGATCTTTTCAATTCTGATTTGGGCCACTTTCATAATGTGGTCCTAAAATCATATACAGGTTTTGATTTGTTTTAATTAGCTGGCCTCCACTGTATTCAACTTATAAATCTAACCGTAAACTGTGACTTCTACAGTGTCCTCCATGTTTACGTCCATCATCATTATTGTTCATTGTTCAGCTCAGGAGCGTGATCAGTTTACAATGGAATCGTGATATTGGTCAAATTTAAAAAAAAAAAATTACGTGAACAAAACAATTGGATCTGAGCAGTAAATCAGAATGGAGCACTAAAGCTTTCAGTGTGAACATAAGTCATTCACGTTAGAAGCTCCTTTTAACTCGAGGCATGTGCTGCTGCTCAAACTGGGGTTTGGAACTAATTAGGGATGCACCGATATTAACATTTTGGCAAATACCGATAACCAGTGTCGATATGATCTCTACATAACACATTTCTATGATCAAATAACTTTTTTTGCATGGCCAAAATCATCATGAGTTGTTCACATTGGCCCAGTTTTTGCTCATTGAGCCGATACCGATGAGCCGATAATATGAAAGAAATCACAGATACCGGCCGATTCGGTCACCGATATGTTTATTTGTAATACAAATAAAATGCATGCGTTGCCGTGATCACTACTAAAACAGCAGCGCTGTTGTTACGTACCGACACAGTTCCCCACCCAAGGACAGTGATGGTCAAACTTGGCGATGCAGCGGTTGCACACGGCACAGTGTTTGGACCTGATGGGCTTCCGTATCTGTGAGGGGGGGAGGGAAAACAGCACGCACAAGAGGCGTGGGTTTGTACCGACTTCTAGCACAGTGAGCGGAAAACAAGACACAGCTAAACGTCCTTTGATACAATGAACAGCGTGGAACGCTTTGACCGCTAAAAGAAGCCGGCCCAGAAGAAGAAAGAGAGAAACTAAACTTACCAAGCAGGTGCTGCAGAATATGCTGAGATCCAGGCTTCCTGTCTCCGCCAGCTCCACAATAGTCTGGAGGAGGAGAACAGAGACGATGAAACCGTTTCAAGTATTAAATAACAGAGGGAGACAAGAGAGAATTGACCGAACATCAAATAAACCCCTGAGTCTGTATCGGCTGAGCGCACAGTCTTCTCTTTCACGAGCCATTAAGTCTATTTGAAGCGATGCAAAACTGACGCCGGTATTGATGACGGTAGGGGGAATTGAGGTTGTGATTTTTGAGTCGAGTCGCACACTAGAATCGGGACGAGCCAGGGTCATTATTAGCTGCCACGGCTGAAGTGGGATTCACCTCAAGAGGAAGACTACAGTTGGATCATCTGGGGGTGAACCCAAGCTTTATGTGAGCCTGTGTGGCCGTGTGTGGGCCTCAGGGGTGGCTGACCCCTCTGTGCCGCGTGGTTGGCGCTAAACGACGCAGGCTAAATTTAGTTCCCTCATCAATCACACACAATGGAGGGGAAACTAGGCCTGTGAAGGAAGCGCTGCCCCCGTTAAACCCAACCGGAGCACGTTAATGAGGGAGGAGCAGTGGAGGCCTCTGGCATCATGGCACGAGTCCGGCACTCAACACACTGACGGACAACAGACACACCCTGACGGACAACAGACACACACTGACGGACAACAGACACACACTGACAGACACCCTCCAAGCTCCTCTGCCTCATAGTCTGCCTAAAAAGTGTTTTCCATCAGGATTAAAAGATAAATGAATAAAAGGGAAACATAATGCATGGAAAAAATTACCTTGTGCCGAGTTAATATGTGCTGCTAAGGCAGTGATGCTCAACTATTTTGTTGACCCCCAGATTGCTACACATTAGACTGTTGACCCCCAGATTGCTACACATTAGACTGTTGACCCCCAGATTGATACACATTAGACTGTTGACCCCCCAGATTGCTACACATTAGACTGTTGACCCCCAGATTGATACACATTAGACTGTTGACCCCCCAGATTGCTACACATTAGACTGTTGACCCCCCAGATTGATACACATTAGACTGTTGACCCCCCAGATTGCTACACATTAGACTGTTGACCCCCCAGATTGCTACACATTAGACTGTTGACCCCCAGATTGCTACACATTAGACTGTTGACCCCTGTTAGATAAAGAGTTTGTCTCAGGGACCTCCCCTATCCCAGATGATTTTGGTTGTCTGAAATGATTAGGCCGAATTCTATAGCCGTCTATCGTGTAGTTGAGCAGATAGCTGTGAAGAAAGTGAAACCTAGAAACAGAATAGCCACTCAGTGGGCTTAACCTCTAGTGAACTTTGCTGGTGGGGACCCCCTGGAACCTCCTCAATATGACCCCTGGAGGTCCCCCAGGGCTACTTTCTAGCATCACCTTCTTCTTCTGCTCCTCGGACGCTTTGATGATGCCCGGGTCGGACTTCCAGGATTTGCCGAAGTTGTAGAACAGGGCGACGCTGTTCAACAGGAAGGGGATGTGGACGGTGGCGAAGGGTAGATGTGGAGGGGAGGGACGTTAAGGAAGACACTTTTGACAGCGGACTGGATTCTAAAACTAGGTGAATGTAAACAGGAAGGACATCACATGTACTTTTAAGTTTGGACGAGGGAGACATTTGACCCGTCTCATCACACAGAGGTAACGTGTTTATATACATTCAAGACTCAAGTCTCTCCTCTATATTCATTCACCAACCACCCTCAATGCTCCAAAAACATACAAATAGAGAAATAAAATCAAACATGCAATTCTTCAAAATGCTGGCGTTGTTGTAAAGCACGAACAAATAAATGTAGGATTGCGACACGCTTAGTCTAAACATTATGACGTCGGTATCTAAATAAGAGAGACATTTTCAAACCAATTCCGAGCGGCGCTGGCACAGATGCCATGAATGAACCCAGGTCCGCCAGAACCGAAACTACCACCACCGCCAATGCACATAAATGTTCCCTCGCATGCGCACAGACTAAAGACTATGGCTAATTATCTCTAGGAATGGAATGTAACACATTTCAGTCACAAGTTGTGTGTGAATGTATCCGAGAACGTATTTGAACACACCCGACGACCTGCGCTATTGTTATGCGAGTTGACGCATCAGTAGAGTGCAGCGCATTCCTGTGTGCACACATCCGTGCATGTGCCTGCTTCTGCACAGAGCCGGTTGCTCGCCGTGCAATCCCGTCCCGTGAGCAACGCACCCCTGCTCATAGTAGCTCTGTTACACCTCGACTTAAGAAAAGCCACATGGTCCCACTCATCCACAGCCGTCTCTGATGAATCTCTTTGAAAACACTATGGGAAAAAGGGATTCATTTTCCCTTAAAAAGGAAGCTTCAATTATTCAACAGCGTCGAAGCTCGAGGGTATTTGGCATAGGAACAGAACAGCCATTGCACTGATGTCTATCTATATACCAAAAGCCAGTGGTGACAAGTCAGTTAAGAGACCCTCTTCAGAATGGAACGGAATGTTAATTCACAACACGCGATAAACACATGTAACCGTCTGCACTGACTAAGCTGTAGATTAAGGAGTCATGTTGACATCATACCACCCCAGATCCAACGGAAGTATGACGAGCCATCGGAGTCACCAGCTGGGAGTGAGTCACTCACAACAATATGACTTATGCGAGGAACGAACCCGGTCCACCTACACTTGGGAGGCCAGAGAGAGAGAGGGTATAAATCTCGTCTGCAGATGGAAAATAAAAGTGATTTCTTTGTAGGAACAGTCTCCCTGGGGTCTGAGGCACAACTGACAAAAAAAAAAAAAATCCAGAACATTTTAAAAGCACATAAGCAAAACGCAAAGGGCTACATTACAACAATAAACAACAGCAGTAGCGTATAAGAAAGGAGATTTTGATTTTCTCCCATTAAGTTCAAGTGCCAACCCTGCCGCATTCAGACAAAACGGAAACCCTATGATTGTGCCGCTTTTATGGGCAACGCTTTGTCTCGTTTCGACTTTCGAGTCCTCTCTAGCCTACGGCTGAACAACAAAAACAAAGCTCGTTCCTGCTCTCGCAAAACACTCTTATCCAAATTCAACTACAGGCTGAACAGGTAGATATAACATACCTGAAAACCACGCAGCAGACACACAATGCCTTTACATAACAACAACAACAGGCCGAGCTCCTATTATGACACAGACACCGTGTGGTGAGCAGTCATCAGACGAGCACGCCCGCTCCAGACAATAGGAGGAGGAGGTTTCAGCAGGTCAACGAAGACACAGACTCCGGAGGCTCTTCCTACGGGTCAGTGTGTGAGAGACGGAACAAAAAGACCCACCGCTTGGCTTAACCCTGTCACTGCCGCACTACCAAACGGTTAACCCATTCACTGCGACAATACACAGAAGGCTAACCCTTTCACTGCCACACAACAGCAGGTTAACCCTTTCACTGCCACACTACGGTAGTGTGATAGTAAAGGGTTAACCTTCTGTAGTGTGGCAGTGAAAGGGTTTTAAGTAGGGATGTCCGATATTATCGGCCGATATCGGCATTAAAATGTGATATCGGAAAATATCTGTATCGGTTTAAAAAAAAATATATATTTTTTTACATTTCTATAGAAATGATGTCCGATATTATCGGCCTACCGATATTATCAGCCGATATCGGCATTAAAATGTGATATCGGTTGATATCGGTATCGGATACACTCACCTCAAGATGAAAATGGGCTCATTGGAACCACACCTCTTTACAGTCCATGCAGGTGTAGGCACAAACTGGTACATATCTTTGTCACAAAAGTTGTGAAGAACTTTGGGAACCTTGTGAACATCGATATCGGCGACAGAAATCTAGTATCGGTCTGGCAAGCGTGCGAGTATAACTACAGAGCGGTTATCATATATCAAACCGCTTTGGGGCGAGAGAGTGCGCCGGCGAAACGTGTTTCCTCACAAGAAGGGACCTGTGTGCATAATAGGTGTGTGAGTGAATCATCTCTTTCTCAGCAGTAGACCACGAGTGAGTGCCAACAGATCAATGTTCCCGTTAAACTGAGAAACAACAAACGGAACAAGAGAAAACAAACGGGAGAACGGTGATATATTCAAAAGGAGCGGGGAATGTATGCACGAGGAAAAGCCGAAAAAGACTATTTGCCACTTTGAACAGGCCCGGGTTCTAGAGAGCCACCTCTCCCCTCCCGTTTTTAACGGTGCAACGAGGCATCAAATTAAATCTCTTCGACGAACCAGACACCCTTCTCACCTCCTGCAATTAGCAGTTTCCGAGCAATGAAATAATTTTCCATTCCACTGCGGAGAAAGGAGCGGTCATCCTCAGGCCAACAGAGAGCCATTCACCCAGCAGCAGATGCTGCTGCTGCACACGGCTCAGCGTTCCTGAACACACCTTCTGCTTAGAGGCGCAATAGCCACTGCAAAGTAAGCACATCATTGTTCCAGTGGTGCTGAACAGTAGTAGAATCCATTCATACGAC